>NW_014543257.1:88055-160301 GCF_000741045.1 Vigna radiata var. radiata | reverse complement strand
GATAAGGATCCTGATGATTCATCAGCCTACATTCTCTTGTCAAATATGTATGCTTCTGCACATAAATGGGATGAGGTACGGAAGGTGAGATCAAAGATGAAGGAGCTTAGGTTAAAGAAGAATCCAGGGTGTAGTTGGATTGAGATTAACCAAAAGATCCTGCCTTTTTTTGTTGAAGACAATTCACACTTGCATCTAGAATCTGTTAATAAATGCCTTTCATATCTCACTGTTCACATGGATGATGAGTCTAAACCATTTATATATCATTTTGATGTTGAAACAGAGACTTTGTTAGTTTTCAGTTAGCTTGGAAGCTGCAGGGGATTGCAATCCTAAGACAATGATTCTTCGTTTGAGTAACTGGCCTTTACATAATCCAGAAAAGGACCAAAAATAGCACAAAAATAAATTTGCCTTTGCTTTGCTGGATTGCTAGATGGATTAACGGAGCTACCTTTCATAATACATGGAAGAAAATGTACTTTATTCAAATGCTCATCTAATTTTTTCTATTTAAAGTGTATGCTCACAAAGAATGAGATCTTCTCTCTTTTAGAGGTCAAATAACTAACAAAGTCGAGCTTTAGAGTTGATAGATTTGCTAGTTAGCACAAGAGCATTTGTATTCTTACGTAGGGCAATTAAATTTGTGGCTTATCTATTCTTACTGTTTACTTTATCTATACCATTTTGTTTACAGTTGTAATAAATCTCCCCTGTAACTATCATGTGTCAACCTTTTCAACCTTTTTTTCCTGCCCATCTGATGGTTGTTTCCTAATGTTATTTAAAAGATGGGTAATAATTAACTGGGTTCTTGTTTTTAATATTCCCCCACTTTGTTCTCATAGACATTGTCAAACTAACTTCGGTATTGTGTGTTATATAAATTTGGTGTCTAAGTGAGCTTTTAAGCAGTGATTGAATGAAGTCTATTTGGTCCCTGAATGGAATTTATAAGGTTTTAGCCGTTAGATACATTTATGAATCAATGATCGATTGAGATGATTGAGATTATTACTGTTACTTAATAATCCATGTTATTGCAAAATTAGTTATTTGGTTCCTGAATAAATTTTTAAAAGTTTAAAAATTGCAAGTGATACTAGGGATTTGAGGATAAAAAAGAAAGAGTAGGAAAATGGGATTTTGTAGTCTTGGAACGAAATTGTCACTAAGTCAAAGCAATAGAAGAGTGAAGGGGTTATGAGATGATATGATTGCATGTTGAGAGGCGAATGGGGAATGTTCTAACCTTCAATTTGAGGCCACCACTGCTGGTAAATGAACTAGCAGCAATTTCCATGGGTAGATCTGAGCAATTGGAATATGAAAGAGAAGCACTCATTTGGGAGATTGTGATGTTTTGCTACCGATGTGGAATCTAATCTCCAAATTTTCTCTACTTTGAATTGTTCAGGATCAACAACTTGATTTAATGATTGTTGCTTGGTATGTTCTTGGATATGGGTTCAGGATATGCTGATTTGCAGGTTTAATGCACATGGGCGGGTAGTAATGTGAGTTCTTCAGTTCTCGATTATTTTACTTGAATTTAGCAGATGACCAAAAATCAATGAGTATTGTCTCAACTGATGTATGTATGTGTGTGTGTATATATATATATATATGAAAGGACAGTGCTCTACTTCAAAAAGTTTCAACTCTTGAAGGAGTTTCTTAGTAACATAAGTTCACAAGTGGCTAAAGCTAAAGTTTTATGCAAGCTTCTATACTGAACCTGTAATGGACCAGGCAACAAAACTGTTTCGTGCTCTTCGAAGAGTTGATATCCCCTCTAATAAATATGCAAAGCCAATTCTTGAAGGAGTTGCTTAATAAGACTTTGTTGTTTTAATAAGACTTTGTTGTTTTAATAGAGATAAGCATGCATTCCCATCGGCCTCCAATATCTCTTTGAATTTGAAAGTGTTCGACCTTGGTCCACCATTTGCTTCTAATTGTGACCAAAGGACTATTAATGGGCTAGCGATTTGCCAATCTGGTCTCCTCTAAAATATCAAGAGTATATATTTTCTCTGAAAATACAACACCTTTTGAGTTATTCACTTCAATACGAAGAAAGTATTTTAAATAGGCATGGTCTTTGGTTTGAAAATGACTAATTAAGTGCTCTTTTAGTTGAGAAATCCTAGTCACATCATCTCCTAAAATAACTATATCATCAGCATAGACCTTTAGATAAACACACTTCCTGAGGGAAGTATGACAATAGAAAATATCCAAAACTTTGTATAATATGACTAAGTTGAAGGACATGTGGATTGATGTAGCATACATTGAGGCAAAAAGGAAGAATATAGAAATTTTCTTTAGCATTATCACTTTTGAATATTTTAATTACCTTTCCAAAATGGCTTATAGGTTTGTTTAGGAAATGATGACCTAATATATTTCCTAATTGACACAATTGACAATCTAAAAATTGAAGTTGCGTGAGATTAGGAACCATGATCTTCAACTTTAGCAAAGGTGACCTAAATAGTCATGCAAAAGCGTTGGAGCTAAGGTTGGAAACAAGAAACAGGGGGACATTTTTAGGTAATAGAGACCTAGTGATTCATGCCTTCTTCAATCAAATGACCTATACCATGTTCCTGTAAATGAATTAGTATACTGAACAATTTAATGAATTAGTCAATTTGCATAAAGAGATTAAGTTGTAAGGATAATAGGAAATGTACAAACCAAAATTAAGATTTAAAGGAGATAAAGGAACTTGGTCAATTTCTTCAGATTCAACTTTAGATCCATTGACTATAGTTACGTGGTGAGAAATTTTTGAAGAAGAAATGAATGAGAAAGAACAACTATTATGGAAATGTGATTAGAGACACCTAAGTTAAGTATTCATGGGTTCCACACATTGAGAAATGCTTGCTGTTCAAATACATAACGCCAAGGAAGATTAAGTTTGGCTATTAGATTTTTCACGTTTAAACCTCAAATATTCTCGGTACTCATAAGAAAACTTGAAATCTAATTTTTCAACATTAGGCACATCTTTCTTGTCAAGAATGCAAGGATTAACAATTGTTTTGGGTATGACTTATTCTCAAGTTTAGAATAAAATCTCTCTCTTATGATATTCTGAGGTTACTAACCTCTATATTTATACACAAGTCAGTAGCATATTATGGGCTGCTAATTCTACTGGACAAATCCTATAATTATGGGATCAATTAAACATAAATAACCTAATAAAGGCAACATTCAGCAGTTACAGAAATACAACATATTTAAATAAAAAACTTCCTAAACTACTCCATGCCAATTAATACCACGCCAATCACGGTTTTGACACTCCCCCTCAAGCTGGTGAATAGGTGTTTTCCATTCCCAGCTTGGAGACAATTCCTTCAAAGTTTATGCAGTTCAGTCCCTTGGTGAGTATATTTGCAAGTTGGTTCTGTGTAGATACATATGGTGTGCAAATCATGCCACTGTCTAGTTTTTCCTTTATAAAGTGTCTATCAATTTCAATATGTTTAGTTCTATCATGCTGTACAGGGTTGTGAGCTATGCTAATTGCAGATTTATTGTCACAATATAGCCTCATAGGTTCATCCCACTTTATCTTCAAGTCTTCCAATATAATTTTCAGCCATAGAAGTTCACATATTTCGTGGGCCATTGCTCGAAATTCTGCTTCAGCACTTGATCTAGCCACTACACTCTGTTTTTTACTCTTCCAAGTCACCAAGTTTCCACTAAGGAAGGTATAATATCTCGTGGTTGATCTCCTATCTACCACTGACCCAACATAGTCTGCATTCGTATATGCTTCAAGGCTTAAATTCTTGTTCCGTTTGAACAAAATCCCTCTTCCGACGGTCCCTTTCAAGTATTGTACAATTCTAAGAGCAGCTTGTAGATGTGTTTCCTTTGGTTGGTGCATAAACTGGCTAATTAGACTTACAACAAATGCAATGTCTGGTCTAGTGTGAGATAAGTAAATAAGCCTGCCCATAAGTCTTTGATACATTTCCTTGTCCACAGCAATATCATCCTCCATACTTCCCAATTTTATATTTGGATCAACTGGAGTACTTGCTGGTTTGCAACCTGTCTTCCCTGTTTCTTTAAGCAAATCGGTAATATATTTTTGCTGAGATATGAAGATTCCTTTCTTGGAATGGGCCACTTCAATTCTCAAAAAATATTTAAGCCTTCCTAGTGTCTTGATCTCAAATTTCATGGCAAGACATTTGCTTAATACTTGTTGTTCCCTTTTGTCGTCCCCACTCACTATAATATCATATACATACACTAATAGAATTGTTACTCCCCCTGAAGCTGAATGTTTGATAAATAATGTGTGATCCCCTTGGCTTTGTTTGTAGCCTAGACCTGTCATAACTTTGGTAAATCTTCCAAACCATGTTCTTGGGGATTGTTTCAACCCATATAGAGCCTTTCTTAATTTGCAAACAGTTCCAGCAGCAACCTGTTCCTTGTAACCAGGGGGCAACTCCATGTATATTTCTTCTTCAAGGTCTCCATGTAGAAATGCATTCTTCACATCAAACTGCTGCAGATCCCAATCATTATTTGCTGCTAGTGACAATAATACTCTGACCGTGTTCATCTTAGCAACCGGGGCAAATGTCTCCAAGTAATCAACTCCGAAGGTTTGAGTGAAGCCTTTGGCCACCAACCTTGCCTTGTAACGTTCGATTGTCTCATCAGCCCTATACTTTATTGCATATACCCACACTTACATCCCACTGGTTTTTTCCAGAAGGTAGGGTGACAAGTTCCCAGGTCCTATTCTTGTTTAATGCCTCCATTTCCACATCCATGGCATTTTTTCATTTCTTGTCAGACAATGCTTCAGATACAGAGGAAGGTGTGTGTGTGGAGTTGAGGTTAGTGAGAAAGGTTTTATGGGTAGGTGAGAATTTTTCAAAGGATAAGAAATTTAATAGTGGGTAAAGTGGCTTTTGGGTGCAAGCTCAAGTTCCTTTTCTAAGGGCAATGGGTAGGTCAAGGGTTTGGTCCACCTATGCTTCTAGATTATCAGAAACAAACTCATTAGAATCATTGGAATTTATAGGATTTGAAGGTGTTACCTCATGTAGTGCTGGTGGGTTGGATTCTTGGACATTGCCAGATTCTAGAATGGCCTTTTCTCTTCTTGAGTATACCTTTCCAAATTTGCCGCCATCATCAGGTGCAGGTCTTGCGAATTCAGTAGGTTGAATTCTTTCCTCAATTTCAGGGACAACAGGTTGAATTCTTTCCTCAATTTCAGGGACACCAATGCCGCCACCATTTGTCCCAATTTCAGGCCCAAATGTCATATTTGGGGACATGAGAGTGTCATCTTCCTCTCTTATATTCTCCCCCTGAAGATGAGGCTGTTTGAAGTAGCTCTCTTGTTTGTTGAAGGTGACATCTCTTGACATAGAATCTTTTTGAAATGGGTTGAAAACATTTGTACCCTTTTTGTGTGGTAGAGTACCCTAAGAAAACACATTTGACAGCTCTCGGATCCAATTTCCCCCTTTCATTACTATGAACATGTACAAAGGACACACACCCAAATATTCTAGGTTGGAGTTTATTTGTAGGGTCAAGGTGTGGGTAGAATGAGGATAGAACTTCCATGGGACTTCTTGAGTTTAAAACTTTAGTGGGTAATCTATTGATTAGATAGGTGGCGGTAAGGAGAGCTTCTCCCCAAAATATTTTAGGAACATGATTTTGAAAAAGTAGAGCTCTAGTTTGATCTAAAACGTGCCCATTTTTCCTTCCTGCAATCCCATTCTGTTGGGGTGTGTTCACACATGAGGACTCATGGATTATCCCTTCCTTTTGGCAAAAAGAGTTTAGTACAAGGTTAAAGTAGTCCTTGGCATTATCCGACCTAATTCTTTTTATACTGACCCCAAATTGATTTTTAATCATAGAGACAAACTGGAAAAACACAGAGCTAACTTCAGATTTTTGTATCAATAAAAAAAACCAAGTCACCCAGGTACAATCATCAATGAATGTTAAAAATCATTTAGCACCAGAAATATTAGGAACATAAGCAGGACCCCATACATCAGTATGAACAAGAGAAAATGGGAAATGACTCATCTTATTACTAATGGGAAAAGGTACACGTTTATGTTTTGCCAACTCACATACCTCATAATGAAGACTCTCCACACTTAAATTTTTAAACAAGGAAGGAAAAAACACTTTTACAACTCGAAATGACGGATGTCCTAGTCGGCAATGATAGAGGTGAGCTTTCTCTTTGTTGGTCATGGTGGATTTAGAGATGAGACTCTTGGTAGGCAGATTAGGATCCTCCATGTAGTATAGGCCATTCCATTTTCTAGCATGTCCAATCGTCCTCCCCGAGTTCTTGTCCTGCAATATAAAAGTGTTGCTATAAAAAACAACATTACATGTAAGGTCTTTGGTGAGTTTTTTGTATAGAAATCAGGTTGGTGGATAGTTTAGGGACATGAAGGACATTTTTTAAGGTCATGGATGGGCTTATTTGGACCTCTCCTTGTCCGGCTGNAGTTATGAGGGTTCCATCNGCTGTNGAAATTTNCTTGTTACTAGGACATGGAGAATATGTGGAGAAGTATTTGGATAGTGGGGTCATATGGTCAGTGGCTCCAGAGTCTAGTATCCAGTAATGTGTGAACGGTGTATCTGAAACATTAAGTCCAAACAAGAATGAAAACTTACCAGAATATGTTAAGGAGCACGTACCTGTAGGCTTCTCCAATTTACTAAGGATGAATTTTACCCGTTCTATCTCTTCATGATTCCACTGGACAGATTCTTCACCTTGCCCATTAGCAATGTATGCTTGCCCTCCTTTTTTCTGTGGGCCTCCCTTCAATCCCCATTCTCGGCCTGGGAGTTTCGGTCCCCATTCTCTACTTGAGGTTTTCCCATCTTCTCCTTTCGGCTCCCATTCTTTACTTGAGGTCTTCCCATCTTTCAGCCCCCATTCTCGGCTTAGGGGCTTTCCATGTAATTTCCAGCACTTTTCCCTTGTCTGACGCGGCTTGTTACAATGGGTACACCAAATCTCCTCATTTCTTTTCTCCCAGGTTTTCCTCTGGTTAGCAACCATGATTGTTCCTCCTTCAGCTATTCGGTGGTTGAAGTTTCCAACATCAACCCTCTCCTGCTTTCTTCACTGCGAATAATGGCTACCACTTCATTAAGTCATAGGACTTTCTCCTTTCCCAAGATTTGAATTCGGACCTGGTCATATTCAGGATTTAGGCCCACCAAAAAATCACAGACCCTATCTTGTTCAATATATTTTTTTAGAATTGATGAGTCTTCTGAACACTTTGCTTTTATAACCCGATAGTGATTCAATTCCATCCATAGGGATTTAAGTTGATTGGCATATTCTGTAACGGACTTACTTCCGTGTTTAGCAGCCACGGTTTCACCTTTGCATCATAAATTTGAGTAGCATCCTTGGCCTTAGAGTAAGTTTGTTCGACTGCCTCCCAGATCTCCCTTGCCGATTTTAGAAACATGCAAGTATCACTGATTTCTGGGACCATTGAATTCCACAGCCACGCCATGATCATGGAGTCTTCTTCATCCCATTATTTGAATTTGGGATCACTCTCACTCGGTGCATCCCCAGTCAGGTGATTGATTTTCCCTTTTCCTTTCAGGATGGTCCTAATGATTTAAGACCATTCGAGGTAGTTTTTTCCATTTAATCGATAAGCAGAATGGATATTCTGCAGTTCTCCAGTGGTCTGGAATCTATCTCCAGTTTCGGGTTCCCAGCTTCAGCTATAACTCGATACACTCACGATAAGTAACGAAAGCTTGACGTGACGCAGTGACGGTGACACAACAATGAAGGCTGCCACAGACGATAAGTAACGAAGGCTTGACGGTGACGCAACAATGAAGGCCTGATGGTGGCGCAGCAATAAAGGCTGCTGTAGTTTTAGGTTGAAGGTAGAGCAGCAATAAAGGCTGCCATAGTTTTAGGTTGAAGGTAGAGCAGCAATAAAGGTTGCGATTTGGATAAATAACACGGTCAGAGACTCCCAAGGATCGGGAGCTCTGATACCATCTCAAGTTTAGAATAAAATCTCTCTCTTATGATATTCTGAGGTTACTAACCTCTATGTTTATACACAAGTCAGCAGCATATTATGGGCTGCTAATTCTATTGGACAAATCCCTATAATTATGGGATCAATCAAACATAAATAACCTAATAAAGGCAGCATTCAACAGTTAGGGAAATACAACATATTTAAATAAAAAAACTTCCTAAACTACTCCATGCCAATTAATATAACTGACTCGATAAAAACAACTACTTAATCTATCTCTATCTTATATAAACTAAATAAAATAATATTGCATCTAAATAAATGGAAAATCAAAACTACTAATCCCTATTTTATCTCTATCAACATCAAACTAAATATTACTACACCAAACTAATAAAATAAGACTCAAACAAAATCACTAATAAAATTCTAAAATATAAGTTTAACCCAACAAAACTCTCCCATAAACTTAAATTTATCATCTTTCATCTTTGCATCTCGGCTTTCTAGGTGCATAATCCTAGTCAGGTTTGCTTCTTCCATTATTAAGAATTGGATTCTTCATTTTTTTTCATGTTGGCAGTGTTGTCTTTCACCTTAACTGAACTCTATAATGTTTTGGTGGACTTGTTTTTTAGGCGACTTCTCAACCATCTTGGCCGACTTCTCCGCAAGATTGCCCAACTTCTTCATCTTGTTCGAAATTTTACTCATAAGATTTTTTGCTATCTTAGTATCTGAGATTCTTATACTTGGGTTCTTCTCAACATCTTCATCTTCTTTCCCTTGGTTCAAGAACTCTAGATGCTTCATCCTCTTTGTCTCCCACCACCTTCTTCATCTCCTCAAGCTCAACCCTTTTTGTATTCATAATCTCATTAGCTTCATCCAGAAGTCTCCCTATCCGTTGAATCTCTTCTTCTCGTCTGAGTTTCTTCTCCAAGTTTTCCTTCTCCACGTTTGTCGCACCATTTACTGAGCTTACTTCATCCATTGTTGGGACTGAGCTATCCTTCGTTTTCAACCACATCATTATCATTGTCAAGTTCTTTAGCAACTCGGCGCTTAACCGATCGACCTTCACCTCTTTGGCTCCCGACAACTCGGTTTTCTACTTCTTAGCTCTAGACACCTCGGTCTCCTCTTGTTCGGCTCCAACAACTTAGTCTGAATCTATTCAACATCAAGGTTCTTGGTTTCCTCTTGCACTACCTCAGAAAGCTTCGTCTTGAACGTGTTTGAGTTTTTTGAAAATAACAAAATCCCCATCTCTTCTTCATCTTCTTTTGTAAGAAGGTTTCTCGAACTTTTCTTCTTAGCTCGATAGAATTTAACATTGTGATCGAGATTACCACAGTTGTAGCACTTCCTTGATTTAGATTCGTTTGCATAGTGGTCATGCTTGTCACACTTAAAAGACTCCACTCCTAACTGATCTCCTGGCCTTTTTGTTGTCCTCAGCCACGTCAATTTTGTCGACCAATTTGCTCTTCACTATCATCCTCAAAATTATCTTGGTCACGTCCACTTCATCCTCAACCTCCCCGTCCTCTACCTTTAGGACCTCGACTCTAAGTATTCTAAGTTCGATTCGAGTCAAATTGTGCATGTAGTGCTTGGTTGAGAGGTTCAACCTGTTCATCCCAATTCCTTCTTATTAGGTTTCTGCTCAAGAAATCTCAACAAGCAGTCACTCATACACACCAATTGCACACACAAAGCACAAAGAATAACCTTTCTTGTATTAACAGCACAAGAACAATGTACAATAAGAGCCTAACCTCCCCCACAGGATTTAAGAGTCCTGTTCAAGTATACTACTGTAAAAAAACGTAATTCAAAGAATACAAACATTCTATTTATACAACCAACTTTCTCGCCTCTCCTAACTGGCAGTTAGGCTATTAATGTTTCCCTCTTCTCACGTAAACTCTCCATTCCCTATCATTATCCCCTCATTTTTTTCAACCTTCTCCTGAAGCTTAAGATCTGGTACTGGTCTTATATTATTGCCCTGTCTTCCCATGTCGCCGCTTCTCTCCCTTCTTCTTGCCATTCTATTGGTATTTGTTGAACCCACTCTTCCCCTTGTTGCACTTGTCTTTCCTCCAAAACCTTCACTAGCCAGAAAGTTGGCCCTTCAGCTTGTAATTTTGGAGGTCTTCCATGGGAGTTGTGCAGCGGAGAGAGGCGCGTCCTTCACTGAGCAGAGGAGCGAATGGAAGGCGAAAGAGAAGAAGAAGGAAACGGAGAACAGAGGTAAACTAAAGAACTCGTCTTGCTTTTAAGAGAAAAGAAATTTGTATTGCTCTGTGTTGAATATTTTGCATTGTCTGTAAAAGAAAAGAAAGGAACTCTATTTATAGAGTTCAAGAGAGTAAAAAATGGAAAAACTAACTACTAACAGAAAAAGGGTGTGATTATTGTTTTAGACAGTAACCCACCGAACAATAACTTTCAATAGCCTCCCCTCAAGCTGGATGGTGGATGGTCGCCAGTCCAAGCTTGCTAACAATAAATCTGAACCGAACACGGTGAGGAAACTCGGTAAAAATGTCCGCGAGCTGCTCATCTGAACGAATAGGGAGAAGGTGAAGAAGATTAGCCTATATTTTTTCCCGAACAACATGACAGTCAAGCTTTATATGTTTGGGCCGTTCGTGAAAGCTCTGATTATGAGCTATATGTCTTGTAGACTTGTTATCACAATATAGAGCTAGAGTTCCAGCAACCTGAACTTTTAGATCGTCAAGGAGGTAGTGGATCCATTGTATCTCGCAGGTAGTAACTGCTAAAGCTTTGCATTCTGCCTCTGTAGAAGATCTTGAGACAGTGTTTTGCTTCTTTGATTTCCATGAGATGAGTGATGATCCAAGGAAGATGCAAAAACCCGTAGTAGATCTCCTAGTTTGGGACAAGTAGCCCAATCTGAATCGCTGAAGGCCTTTACATGCATGGGAGATTCGGCTGAAAAGAACAATCCTTCTGAGGGTTTAGATTTAATGTACCTAAGAAGATGTTGAACAGCCCGATAATGGTAGTCAGTGGGAGATTGCATGAATTGACTTAATAAATTGATAGAAAAACACAAATCAGGTCTAGTGTTTGTGAGATAAAACAACTTTCCTATTACTCTGCGATAGGAGGTTGGACCTTTCAAATAGCTTTCAGCTTTGTATAAAGAGATCGTATCACTTAAAAAGGGGGTTAAACTGGGTTTGCAGCCCAGCATCCCTGTTTCTTCAAGGATGTCTAAAGCATATTTCCTTTGAGAGAGATGAATTCCTTTATTTGACCTTGCTACTTCTAATCCTAGGAAATGTTTGAGTTTTCCTAGGTCTTTTACCTGAAACTTGTTGTGCAAAAGACCTTTAATATGATTGATTTCCGTCATAGAATTCCCTGCCAGTATAATATCGTCAACATAAACTAGGAGAGCTGTAAATCCAGTGGGTGTCTCTTTGGTGAAGAGAGAATGGTCACTCTTTGATTGTGTGTAGCTAGCAGAAACGAGGAAGGTGGATAGCTTCTCAAACCATTGTCTACTAGCTTGTTTTAGACCATACAGAGATTTAGTAAGTCTGCAGACTTGACCTTCTTTATGAACTTCAAGTCCTAGAGGTGGCTCCATGTAGGCTTCCTCATTTAGGTCACCATGTAGGAAAACATTATTCACATCTAACTGTTCTAGAAACCAGTTTTTAGTGGTTGCCACTGCAATGAGTAATCTGATTGTAGTTAGCTTTGCAACAGGGGAAAAGGTGTCCAAATAGTCTATCCCTTCTTGTTGAGTGTATCCTTTAGCTACAAGGCCAGCTTTATGCCTTTCTATAGTACCATCAGCCTTATATTTAATTTTATACACCCATCTGCACCCAATGGTTGTCTTTCCTTTTGGAAGCTGCGTTAAAAACCATGTGTTGTTGTCCTGCAAGGCCTTTATCTCCTTTTGCATTGCCTCTGCCCATTCACTAACATTTTTAGCTTCATTATATGAGCGAGGCTCACTATTGGTAGCAATTGCCATTGTGTATTTTAAATTTCTTTCTGTCAAGGAATCACAAGACAAGAAATCAGAAATGGGATAAGGAGTTTTAAGGTTATTCTTCATAGATAAGGATTGATTCACCTGATGAACATAGTCACTTAGATATCCTGGGATTTTCTGACCCTATCAGATTTCCTGCATCCATTATCTCTTTCCCTGTTATATGCCTCACTGTCATTGTTGTTTTCTTTTGTGATGTCATGCTGCATTTCTTGTTCTCCAATCCTTGCATCATCATTGCAGACAGAACTGTCCAGAGGGTCACCGAGGAAGGCAATTTTCTCTGCTTCTTTGTTATCAATTTGTGTATTGTGTTGTTAATCTTTCCAAGGAAAAATGTCCTCACAAAAGACAACATTCCTACTTATGAACAACTCCCTAGTGCTGATGTCTAGGACAACATACCCCTTGACACCATTTTTATAACCAAGGAAAATTCCTTTCTTAGCTCTTGGATCAAGTTTGGTCCTACCAGCCTCAAGTGTGGAAGCAAAACAAAGGCATCCAAAAGTCTTTAAATTCAAATAAGTAGGGGGGGGGGGACATTGTATAATCGGTTATGGGGTGTTTCATTGTTAAGAATAGGAGTAAGAAGTCTGTTTATAAGGTATACAGCATGGCTAACAACATAGGACCAATAGGCATTCGGTATATTTGATTGAAACATAAGGCTACGAGTGACATTAAGAATATGTTGATGCTTACGCTCTACCACAGAGTTCTGTTCAGGTGTTTCTACACAACTAGTTTGATGGTTAATACCATACAAATTATACAAGTCAACACAGTTGAACTCGGGTCCATTATCAGACCTAACAATTTTAATATCTTTACCAAATTGAGTCTTAACTTTAACAATAAAATTCTGCAATAGACCTCAAGTTTGTCCCTTGTTAGTCATAAAAAATATCCAGGTATGCCTGCTATAGTGGTCAACAACTGTAAGAAAATATTTGTGACCATGTATAGAAGAAATAGAAAAAGGACCCCATATATCACAGTGAATAAGCTTAAAGCACTCAGTAGATAAGGAATTACTTGTAGGAAAAGGCAATTTATGTTGTTTAGAGTAATGGCAAACATCACAAATGGTATTAGCATTCATTTGTACATAAGGAAAACGTTCACAAATCTGTTTTACAATCTTATGTCCAGGATGGCCTAGTCTATAGTGCCATATGTTTACATTGATCTGTTTAAAGGAAAGGGCAGATTTTGAAACAAAATTCCGATCATGACTAGGGAAAATTTGTAAGTAATATAGGCCTTTGTCAAGACTAGCTGGCCCAATCATCCTCAACGTAGAGTTCTCCCTTATCTGGCAAATCTCAGAGGAAAAATTAGATTGCAGTTCAAGTCTCTTATAAGACTTTGAATAGAGATTAAATTAAAAAAGAAAGCAGTTATATACAACACATTAAAAATCACAAAATCTTTAGAAAATTGAACTGTTTATGCATGTTCTGCAGTAATAACATAGTTATTTGGCAATTTAACTGTAATTGGTTTAATTTTATAAAAGGTAACAAAATTTTCTCTCATGGGTCACATGATCAGTGGCCCTTGTGTCAATGATCCAAGAAAAAATACCTGGTTCATTTTCTTTGTCATTTCTTTGCATTTGGTTGATTTTGTGCATAGGCTCATCAACTTTTTCAATTATTTTGAGAAGTTTCTCAACCTATTCTGGTGTGAATTTGCTTAGAGTTGTGTTGGTGCTTCCCTGATGGATGATTTCTTGTCCATAATTGTTTTGGAAGACATTAGTAGAATTCCAGCCACCCCTTTTTTCTTGATTTCCATCATTCTTTTTGTACCAAGGGGGAAAACCATGTTTAGAATAGCATTCATCCACTGTGTGATTCATTTTGTTGCAGTAGAAGCACTGTTTTCCGTAATTAGGGTTCCTTCCTCTGCCTCTTCCCTGATTGTGTGACCCAGTACCTCTTCCCTGACTTTTCCAAGTCTGTTCAGTTTTCCAATTATGATTCTTGTCAACAGTATTGGCCAAAATTCTTGTGGTTTCACTAGAATTATTCTGGATAGTAGTTTCAGTATCATATTTTTCTTGTTTTTCTTGTTGCATAATGAGAGAAAAGACACAATTCACATTTGGTAGCGGCTCCATCAACAAGATCTGGGTTCTGACAGTGTTATAGGTCTCATTTAACCCCTTTAAAAAGCATATAACATGCTCTATTTCTCTATATTTCAGAGAAGTCTTTAAGAGTTGGTAGCTGCACTGGATCTTGCAGGTGCAGTTTGGTATTGGTCTAAGTGATTCCAATTCTTCCCAGAGTATATTTAAATCAGTAAAGAATTGACTGATACTTCTCTCCCCTTGCTTGATTGAATGAATGTCTTGAAGAAGATTAGATATCTTGAAATAGTCACCTTTAGAAAATCTTTCTTTCAATTCATCCCATAATTCTTTTGCTTCTTCAACATATATAACACTTTCACCAATTTGTGGAGAAAGTGTTTTTGTAATCCATGAAAGAACCATCACGTTGCACCTTTCCCATGCACTAAATAGAGGATCATTGTTTTTTTGTGGTTTCTTGATAGACCCATCAATAAACCTGATCTTATTTTTGGAGAGAAGTACTCTTCTCATGCTATGGCTCCAAGAAGAATAATTGGTTTCATTTAGGACTTGGGAGATGAGGGTTAGGCCTAGATTCTCCCCAGGGTGTAGGCAGAAAGGACTGGCTGGGTTGATGGACTGATCTTTGTCACCCATGGTGGCAGAAAACCAGAAAGTGATCAAGAACTCAATCAAGAATCATCAAGAACGAAAAACTGGGCAGCGGGTATAATTCCTGCTCTTGATACCATAAAGAGAAATGGGCTAAAGCAAAAAAGTCAGGCCCAATACCGTATAACCAAAGCACCAGGCCCCAACAGACAAAACCCAAAGCACCCTTTCGCTGGAAGCTTCCTTAATCTGATGGTAGGTCTTCCATGGGAGTTGTGTAGTGGAGAGAGGCACGTCCTTCACTGAGCAGAGGAGCGAATGGAAGGCGAAAGAGAAAAAGAAGGAAACGGAGAAAAGAGGTAAACTAAAGAACACGTCTTGCTTTTAAGAGAAAAGAAATTTGTATTGCTCTGTGTTGAATGTTTTGCATTATCTGTAAAAGAAAAGAAAGGAACTCTATTTATAGAGTTCGAGAGAATAAAAAATGGAAAAACGAACTACTAACAAAAAAAGGTGTGATTATTATTTTAGACAGTAATTCACCGAACAATAACTTCTAATATTTATATTGATATTTTTTTAACATGTAATTATTAACAGAAAAATAAAATAATAATTAACAAAAAAATTATAGAGCAAATACTCAATTAACCTACATTTTTTAACAAATAACTCAAATTAAAATACCTAAATATTTACAGATATGTTAAATAGATTAAGGTGAGATTTTGTGAAAATGGATACAAAATTAAGAAAAACAGTTTAAAATAATTAAAGGCAATTACTAAATAAAATAAAAGTCACCCTATGAAAGAAAAACACTCATCCCTTATCCAAACCTCACCGAACAACGAAAGAAAAAACCGAGAAAAGTAGACACAAGAAGCATACGCCTATTCCCAGCTACTAACACCATCCTTATCTCTCTATTATTCCCTTAAAACTCACTCACACAGGCATGAAAAAATGATTGCCCTCAAGCCCATTGTTCACGCTTCCTTGCACGCGTTCCACCACGCGCCGCTCCAAACCGTGAGAGGTTCTGCTTGGTGCGTTTGCAAGTCGCAGGAGTCCGATTCCGAGGATCCCTCGGCGGAAGGAGACGCTAACAGCCAAGAGCTTCTGGCACGAATCGCCATGCTTCAGACGGAAAAGGTTCGCCTCACCGATTTTCTGGAGGAGAGGTCTGCGTATTTGTCGCAGTTTGGGGAAGAGGCAAAAGCTGAGTTTGACAAGATCGGAGAAGATGCTCTCAAAGAGTTGGATGAAGCTGGTGCCAGAGTATGTCTTCTTCAACTTCTTAATGTTAATTCATTACTCTCTTTTAATCGTCATTAGATTCAAATTTTCAGATTAAGCTTAAGTTTACCAAGTTTAGGTTTTAAAATGCATGTGAAAAAAATGATATTTGTTTATTTAGCTTTTGTAGTTATATAATGTAAATTTCTTTAGTTTCCCGACTTGATTTGGTCTTTTTTTTTAAAAAATAAAAATAAAATATATATATATATATATATATATATATATATATATTAGTTTAATTTTTTAACATAGATTTAGTAATATTTTTATCCCTATATTTATAATAGTAATTTCATATTTTTTATTTACTTTTAATTTAATGTTTATTTGATATTCAAAAGAATATTTAATGTGATACTTCAAGCGAGTTAATTTAATAAAAAAATTATATTAATTTCTAAATATATAAAACAAGTTAAATTAAAATAAATAAATAAGTATTAAATCATTTTTATAATAAATAAAAAATATTAAATTATTATTGTAGATATAATAATAAAAAATACAACTATATATATATATATATTGAAATAAATTACTTTTATATGTAAAATTTAGATGAATAATTTATAAACTGACAAAATGAATAATTTAACTTTTTATACTAGTAAGTTAACTGTTAACTTTATGTACAACTTTATTTTTTAAAAGTTGTAACGCTTCAATAAAAAAAATCTAAATAAAATTTTTGTCTTTCAATGTATAATTGATTAATTTTCTTAAAGATTCTATATTTAGTATTTTGATTTAAGTTTTTGAAAATAATATTTATTTATATTTTTCCTTTAGCATTATGTTTTAAATTATTTTGTCTTTAAATCAACTTAATGTGTTAATTTTGTTCAGTTTTTAAAAAAAAAAATATAGAGAATATTAGAAATAACATTAAATATTTAAATCCAACTTTTCAATATCCTCAATTGAATAAAAAATTATTTGGTAGATAAAAGTACCTAAAACATTACCAAAAGTACTACCAATCTCAATACAAAACAAACTTAGTTGGAAGTAAATTGTAAATTTAGGTTAATTTCTTTATAACTTTATCCTACATTCCTAATTTGGGGGAAGAGTTTGGAGTTTTAAATTGAAAAAGAAAAAGATAAAAAAAACTTATTCAAAGTTAGAAGTGTTTCAAGTCAGAAAGAAAAAAGAAAAACAAAACAAAAAACCCAAATCCTTGAGCCTTGGTTTTCATTTCCTATTTATAACCATTTTATATATAAAATTGTTTAATATTTAAAATATAAAGATAATAAAATATAAATCTCTTTGTCTTCTACTTAAAAAAATCTCCTCTAAATCACAAAACACTTAATAAAATAAGGTTTAATATACCATTTGGTCCCTTCTTATGGTGTTTTGGTTCAAAATAGTTCTACTTTTGAAAAAAAGTTCACTAAGGTCCCATATTTCATTAAAAATTGTTCAATATCGTCCTTTTGGCAGACGGCGTTAAAATCTTAACGGTGCAGATGCTAGCATGATGAAACGTTGATGAGCTGTTAAATTGGAAACTTACGTGGCATTTACATGTCTAAATAATTAAGATAAAAAAGTGACCCTAGATCCAGACCCAAAACTTTTTCCTCCCAAATCAGAAACCCCACAGGGTTCTCCCACTTTCCTTCCCATTTCACTCAACGAAGAACGAGAGACCCAGGGCCTCTCTCCCACCTCTCCGCTAGCGAACCCTAAGACCACCATCTCCACCGCCTGTCTCCTCCGTGAGCAATCACTGCAAGGATCAACGCCAGCCACTACACCATACCCTTTTCCTATCTCCTCTACATCTTGCGTGAGCATCTTCTTCAAGTTCTCGACGATCACCGCCAACTAAATAGGCCGCCACCGCCTCCATCGGAATCAGCTGTCGTGAAACGAGACCCAAGCCGAAGTCAGTAACGCTATCCACCCCCTTTTGTTCTGTTTTTATCCCTTGGTCCTCACCGGAGTCGTCGTCAACGCTGGCGGAGGAACCGTCTTCATCAGAATCGCTTTCTATCTCTGCATCTTCTTCATCGTCGCGATCAGGTTTGCCATTAGGCTTTTAGTGTTTTCGGAAATTGTTGGTGAAGAAAGGGTCATGGCTTTTCTTCTTTCGCGGCATGATTCAGATTCAAAGGGAACGAATTGGCGATACAGAGGTTGTTTATAGGGTTTTTCAGAAGAGATTAGGGGATAATGGAGTAGCGTGTGAGGGGTTTATTCTTTTCACGTTGGTTTGGTTCAACTTGTCTGGTGTTGTTCTTTCTTGTTTGAGTTATACTGTTGTTGATGTTGGAAAAATAAGGAAGAAAAGGGTTTAGTGGAAGACGAAGGAGGAGTTGAGTCTGCAAATAGCCGTGACGTTGGAGGGAGGGGGAGGGGGGTTGGGCTCTTCGCGAGTTTGGAGAATGGAGGCGACACATACAGGTGGTGGTGTGAAGGAATGACTTACGCTGCAACTATCCTATTAGATAATTTAGCCTAATATTTTTCATTTAATTTTAATCCTCAATATTTAAACATTTAAATGTCTTCATACAACCACGTAAACAGCTCACTAAAAGTTTATCACGTTAGCATATGCACCGTTACGATTTTAACACCGTCTGCCAAAATGACCATATTAAACAATTTTTTTTCATGAAATATGGGACTTTCGATGTTGATATCCTGACACGTTTTTCTCATACAATTATTATTCGTTTTTATTCCTTCCTTGCTGATGCATAACTCCCTCTGCCAACTTATATGTAGTGTTTGATCCTGTACTTCCAATAATTCATCTTGACACTCTCAATTTTTTCAAAAATATCTTTTTTTAATCTTAATAAATATTTTTTAGTTTTTTCTCTTTAATCCTGCACTCCTTTAACTCTACACTCTTTTAATAAAAGAAAAAATTTAAAACTTTGTTTCTTATTTATAATTTAATAAATATATAATTTAATTTAAAAATCTAATATTATTTAATATATTTTCATATTTTAATAATTACTAAAATATAATTTGGATTATTATAATAGTATATTAAAAAAGCTAAAATTAAAATAATTTAAATAAAAGTAATAAAAATAAAGAAACAAAAATAATACAAATAATAATATAAAATCTGATTAATATATATTAGTATTTTAAATTATATTAAAATATTATATTAATGAAATAAGATTTCGAAATTTTAAATTTTTTTAATTACTATTACTTTAATTTTAATTTTTCTAACATTATTATTATAATAATATAAATTATATTTTAATAGTTATTTAAATATAAAATATATTAAATAATATTAATCTTTTAAATTAAATTAAATAGTTAATAGATTATAAATAAAAAACATATTTTTAAAGTTTTCTTATTAGAATTTGGAAATCCGATAAATATGTATCGGATACCAATATCCTATGATTATTTTTTTTCAAAATTTTATTTTCTATTTAAAATTTAATAATAATTTAATTTAATCTAATATTTTAATATAATTTAATATTTTTATATATATTAAATCAGATTTTATATTATTATTTTTGCTTTTTATTTTTATTTTTATTACTTTTATTTTAATTATTTTAGTTTTAATTTTTTAATATAATTATTATAATAATACAATTTCAATAATTATTAAAATATGAAAAAAATACTAAATTATATGAGATTTTTAAATTAAATTAAATAGTTATTAAATTATAAATAGAAAACAAAATTTTAAAAATTTATTAAAAAGATGCATGTTAAATAGATGTATGGTTATTTTAATAAAAAAAAAGTTAAAAAAATATTTATTAAGATTAAAAAAGGAATTTTTTTAAAAAATTAAAAATATAAAATAAAGTGTTAGATGTACAGGATAAAACATCCAAATAAAAAGTTAAAGGCGCAAGATAAAATATTAAAAGATTAAAATTATAATTTTTGAAAATGCAGATGAAACATTGAAGATCAGGATGAAACATGGGTGTTGCTCCCTACACCTCCCCAAATGGAACCTGTACTTCTCTACTGTTTTAATTTATTTTAAAAATATTTTACATATTCCCACTATTTTCTTTTATTTCAAAAATACTCTACACCTCCCCACTATCCTTAACAATTTTTCTCTTTCTCTCTTTACAATAATGGAGCATTTACATGGCTCATTAATGGAGTATTTACATGACTCAAATTTGAACTTGTGATATATTTTCTTAAATAAGTTTGATTCAATCTTATTTTTGCGGTTGAATATATTTTTTTCTTTTCAAATTACTTAATAAATGGTAAAATTTTGTTCTAAATTTCTAGAAAAATGTTTATATATATGTGTGTTGTTTTACATATAATATCTATAATTTTTAACATTATATTATGTTTTAACTTACCGACATGTTTGACTCAAATAATATGAATAAAATATTTAATTTATTAGATAAATAATATAAAAATATTATTAAATACTTAAAATATACAAAAAAAGTTATTTGTTAAAGATTTAGAATTTATTTAGTTCTTTTGTCATTATAAAGTTAGTATATAATAATAATAATAATATATCATTATTTACTAAATATTATTATGTTTATTATTTTGTATTTGCATTTAACTTTTAATTTTATAAAATGGAAATGGTGGAAGTACTAATATTGAAGTTTCCTTTGAATTTTATGTTAAAAATTATAGATATTATATGTAAAAAAAAAGACACATATATATAAACATTTTTCTAGAAATTTAGAATAAAATTTTACCATTTATTAAGTAATTTGAAAAGAAAAAAATATATTCAACAAGATTGAATCAAACTTATTTAAGATTACAAGTTCAAATTTGAGTCATGTAAGTGGTCCATTAATGAGCTATGTAAATGCTCCATTAATGTAGAGAGAAAGAGAAATATTGTTAAGGATAGCGAGAGGTGTAGGGTATTTTTGGAATAAAAAAAATAGTGAGGAGGTGTAGAATATTTCTGAAATAAATTAAAATAGTGGGAAGGTGCAGGTCCCACTTGGGAAGATGGAGGGAGCAACACCCATGAAACATCCAGCATATAGTTCTAACACCCTTCTAAGCTATAGCCATGTGAGCTTGACCCAAGATGATGTTATTAATGGTTTCGGCCCAATATTAATTTGTTCCTTGTAATCCAACATTATGGCAGTTTCATCTTGTAACTTCAAACATTTCATCCTGTATCTCAATTTTTAAAATTAGTTTTAAGATTTTAAAATTTCAAACATTTTAATCAAATTTCAAAATCTGATGAAGAATTCAAAAATGTTTTTGATCCTTAAATTTTCAGTGAAAATTGGAATTATTCCCTCTTCAAAACTTTGACCTAAATTAGTCCCCTAACTTTAGAAATGTATGAATTTAGTCATTTTAACTAAATTTTGTTAGATTTATTTAATGTTTCAAGCACGTTTCATGATAGCATTTGGGTTGTTTACAGTGTATGACACAGTTTTGTTTCAATGTTACATGATAGTATTTGGGTTATTTACAGTGTATGACACAGTTTTGTTTCAATGTTAACAAATAAACCTAACAAAATTTAGTTAAAAGGACTAAATTCATACATTTCTAAAGGTAGGGGACTAATTTAGCCCAAAGTTTTGAAGAGGGACTAATTCCAATTTTCACTAAAAGTTAAGGGATCAAAAACATATTTAATCTAATTTTAAAATTTAACAAAAGATTTTTTAAAAGTTTCATCGAATTTTAAAATTTAATGAAGAAAATAAAATCTTATATCGAATTTTGAAATTCGATAAAAAAAAGTAAAAAATCTTTTATCGAATTTTAAAATTTTTAAAAGAAAACTTTTTTTTATCAAATTTTGAAATTTGATAAAGCATAAAAAGTGAGGTGTATTATTTTTTGAATTTCAAAAGATAATTTAAAAATTTTTAAATTACAAAATGAAATAATTAGAGGTGCTGGATGAAACCGCCTCTGATCGACGTCTGGTAAGGGTTGGGAGCTCATGGGTGGAAGCTGAAATGTTAAGAAGGGAAAAACTTAAAGCTTTAGCGTCTCAATCATATGAACAAGGTTAAGGCCTGAGAGATTTGGTCTAGTACGATTAAACCTTGGTTAAAGGAGGTTAAAGGAAGTTCTTTTTTTGTCTTTGATAGATGGAATGTGCATATAGCAAAAGGTTGGATCAGAATAATTAGGTCGAAATTGGGATCAAAACTATTATTAACATCAACTTGTATAACAATACGGTTGATTGAGAGAGTCATGTAAGGATTTAAATCCCAAGATTAGTGAGAAAGAAATAACAATGATTGTATGAAGAAAACAAGGTCACGATATCGATATCTAAGATGGTTTTATTTTATTATCGGTTTGTGATTTAAAGAAGATATTTTAGTAAAATATAAAGATGTTTATATTTTATTATCTTTGTATATTAGGGGATATATGGTTTTGTAATTGAAATTGAAAAGTAAGAGACAAGTTTTAATTTAACCAAAATATAGGAAATATTAGAAATAACATTATAAATACTTAAGTCAAAATGTTGGCTTTAGCTAACAATTTATAGAAAGTAATGTGAATTTGTCGAAATGTTTTGAGAGAGAAAAACATATTTTATCAAACTGATTTAAGAGGGTAATTTTTAGATTTCCTTTTTACCTTGGCCAATATTTTGGTCAGAAGTTCATTTTGTAAAGATTATAAATAAAATTGATGATTTGAAAGATTTAGTGAAATATATTTGATAGGAGATCAAACCCCACATAATTGAAATAAGAGAAATTAAAATTATAATAAGGTAGTTTGATTTAGAATGAAATCCATGCAAAGATTCATTTGTGATTAACAGATAACAGCAAACATAGAGAGTGAGATGCTAGCATTCGAGGAATCTACTGAAATGAACAGACTAGAGATTGAGGAGAGTGAAAAGAAAATAGAAGAGTTNGAGGACCAAATGCAGAAGGACCGAAAGGAAGGGCTATTCTTTAAGAACCTTGGACAGAAGGATCTTGTTGATAAAGCAAAACCCAAGGAGGAGGTGGAAAAGATCAAAGATGTCAACATAGAAAACAGTGGCAGCCAAACCATGAAAAATGTTTATCTCTTCTTCATTGGCTTGCTCACTTTTGGAATAGTTGATTCTGTTGTCTCATTCTCAGGTGCTGATTGGAAAAGAGTTTCAGTTCTTGGAGGTATTATTGTGGTTTTGTTTTCTTTATTCATCAATGAACAAAACAAGGACAACAAGAAAGACTGAGAAAAAAAGTCAAAGTTCATTTTCGTTTTGAGAAAAAGAAGTTTATGGTGGATGACATTGTGAACTGTTAATGCATGCTTCAACTTGGACTAATGCATCAACCAGCTGAGATATTGCTGATGTCCAGAATTTGGTTAACTAAATGCCATGAGATACTGCACAAATGTAGAATTACTTTCAGTCTGTGTTGTTGCAGAAAAATATATGTACATAACTTTTAGGAGCATATTCATCTGTGACTCTTACAAATTTATATTTAGAAGCACAACGTTTCTAAGTCTGTCATATTCTTTCTTTTTATATGTTAAAAAAAGGGGTTATGTAAAAGGAAAAGATTATCAATAATGAAGTTTATTGAATAAATACAAACATCAATAAAACGAGTCTAATCATATAAAAGATTGAAAACTTTCTGTATCTAAAACTTTAAGGTATTGAGTTAATGAGTTTGATAGATTTCTAACTTTAAAACCTATCTCATTCCATGCACACACACTAATAAGAATTCTGATGGCAAAAGAAAAAATTTTGTATTGTTACTCGATCAATGTATAAGTATATCAATCCTACTTTATATAGTATTTTACTTTCTGATTTCTATTCAATACAAGATTTAAACTTACATTTGGATTCTCAACAAAGACGAAGTGCAAAATGTTCATAAAAGTTACATATGTTAACTCAAACTTTTGTCCAATGATGTGTGGTTTATTGTCTGTATAAACAACTTCTCCTGGTACTCTCCATTACACATTTCTCGCATGATTCCAACAGCTCTTGACTCCATTTTATTCTCACGCAATACTTTCATCACAGAGAACAGCTCTTGTCATTTACATAATATATTTTAGTGATGTAGCAAGGGTATATGAATGAAGGTATGAATAAGTTATGGCATTAGAGAGACAAGTGTAAAAGCAGAACAGTTTTCTTCCAACTTAGTCAAATTAGACATGCCATCAGACACTTTTTTTCTTTCAAATGTTTTTCTCACACTACCCCACAACACTCCTTTATTTTATTTTATTTATTTTTCCACCGTAATTTACTTTCTTTATCACCGAACTTTCATTGAAATGAGAGAAAGCACCAAATATAAGACTTGGTAATTGAAATGGGCATGGATTTTATTCCTTCAATATCCTTGTGGGACATCTAAATCATCTTACTTATTCAACCACAATCATTAATTTCTTATTTCTGTCTACATCATGGGATTTCACCTTCATAAAACATACATATAAATTAAAAGATAATGATACTTAGACAACATTTTTTTTACAACATTTGAACATTATTTACGTGCCATTTTGTGATTGGTCTATGGTAATTTTTATGATTATTTTTATTGATTGTGGAGTAATTTTAGACCAATCACACAATAACACATAGATGACGTTCGAATATTGTCAAAAAAATATTGTCTAAATATCATTATTCTAAATTAAACTCTTCTTTAATCCTAACCAAGTTTATACAGAAAATATAATATGTTTCCATATACATGCATCAAGGCATCATGATTGAACATAATCAGGTATCAATATAAATGACAAATCTACGAACAGCTTTTCAAGTTAATGAGAACAAAATTACTTCGTGGGAATGCAATGTTTAATGGGTTTATAATAATTTTCACTTTTTGAGACTGCGTAGGTAAAAACTGATAACTGAAAATGGAGAATGAATGAAAAAAAAAAAAGTTATATATGTTTACCTATGTAAAGAAGTTATTTTTCGTTTTGCTACTATTACAAAAGTGATATTAATTTAAACTTTAATTTCTCTAATTAATATTAGGAAATGCGATTTATTTTTATGATTTTATTTCCATTATTAAAATATTTAAACAAAAGTACTAAATCATTTTAAAATAAAGATTAATTATAGATTTGATCTCCATATTTTTTTTAGTTGCTTCACTTTTGTCTTTTTATTTTTTTTTCAATTTAGTCATCTTATTTTTTAAAATGTTCTAATTTAGACCTTTAAGTTAGATTGACATTAATCCTGTACGTATTACATGTTAATAGGTGAAATTTTTAATTTTTTTAATTTTTTTTTTTTCAAAAAGAAGGTAATGATTACGTGGTAGTGATAATACTACGTTATATTCTTCGTGTCTCTCATGGTATAACTTCTTTTTAATTTAGTTCCTTATTTAAAATTTTGATTCAAATTATACGTTATATTTATAATTTTAATTAAATTTAGTTTCTATTTTTTAAAAAATTAAGTAATTTGGTCCTTTACTAATTAAAAGTTAAATTAGTAATTGAACTTATATATAATATATATTAAAATATTTTTTAAAAATTTATACATCAAATTAATTCATATAAATATTTAAATTAATTTAATTTTTACATTTTTACATAAAAGTTTCGATTAAAACTTATAATTTTTTAAAAATATTAAAAATATAAAAGTAAAGTGACAAAATTACATGTAATTTTTAAATGTTTAATGTGACAAATATTTTTAATAAGGACTTTATATTTATGTTTTTAATATTTAAAAAAATATGTTTAAATAAGAATTGTTTATATAAAAATATATAAAAAAATTGAATAATTAGGTAAAGGGATTTTATTTATAAATTATATAAAAAAAATTAACATGTGTTTATAAATTATAATTAAAATGAATTATTAATTTGGTCTCTAATTAGAGAAAGATCATAATGCTCTCTTTTAACCAACTGAAATAATATGGAAATCAAATATATAATTAAGCCTAAAATAAATGTTGTTTTACTTGAGAAAACAAATTCTGATAAATTCGTTTTCCAGAAATTCAGGGTTGAAAAATATTTTTAAGGAAAATTCTAATCTCTTTTTTCTTTCTTAACAAAATAATCACATGGTTAATAAAGCCGTTAATTTATGCATTGAAACATTTTCCTTTTACAATATCTCAAAAAACTCGTGACTAGTTTCTGATAATTACTCCTGTGTATAAGTAATACTTTGATTCGGTATCATATAAGTAAAAATATGTTTGTATGCTTATAGATCTTCTAAATTGTCTTTCACTTTTCAGTCATATAGATAAAACATAACTGTTTCGGTAGGTATTTTGTGGGACCGAGACACTAACATTTTCTGACATGTCCTTCTTGTTTGCGAACGTCTGAGTAGTTTGAGTCGCTCATCTTCCTTCAACTTTGTTCGCTTGGTTGCCTTTAATCTGGGTCGTTCGGTAGATTTCTTGACCAGGAGGGGGGAGGTACCTGCAAAAGGCACTCCAACGCTCAAGTTAGGAGCGGTTTGATGAACCTCGGTTCACAATTGAGTATTTAGTGATTTTATGATCACTTTAGAATATTTCTAAATGTGATTGAAGAGTGATTTGAAGGTGATTGGAAGATACCTGACTTGTGGCCCTAGTATAATTTGTCTCATGGACCTTGAACTGATGATAAGTCCAATAAAATATAAATAGAATAAAATATAAACAGAATATAATATAAACAGACTTACCTGAAAATCTGGTTGGTTGCTAAATATCTTTAAATCGATATTCTTGATTATCCTTTGATTATTTTATCTTCTGCTTATCAATATCTTTAATAAGATATCTTTGATTAGTTTATATTTTTAATAAGATATATCGTAACCGATCGACCCTGATATCATATTGTACATTATGTCCCCTAAGTCTGAGTTAATTGTTTGACTTTAGCCATGAATAACTATAGGATTTATGAGTTTGAGGAAGACTGATTTTGTTGTATTGGGAAGGGTGCTTTTAGGCGTTGCTCATCTCTAAACCAAACGGCGAGAGAGATACCTTGGAGGCCGAATGGCCGAGATTCTGTTAAGATGAATGGTTGGATGCCTGTGAGGCCGAATGGCCAAGTACCTGTAAAGCCGAATGACTGTGAGGCCCAATGGCCGAGCACCTGTGAGGCCGAGTGGCTGAGTACCTGTAAAGCCGAATGACCGAATGACTGTGAGACCGAATGACCGAAATGTAGATGTTTGATACTTAAGCATAGGAGTTCACGAGGGAACTTCCCGATGGTCGAGCTGGCTCGGACTTAAACATAGGAGTTCACAAGGGAACTTCTTAATGGCCGAGCTCGCTCGGACTTAAACATAGGAGTCCATGATGGAACTTCTCGATGGCTGAGCTCGCTCGAACTTAAACATAGGTGTCCACAAGGGAACTTCCCGATGGCCGAGCTCGCTCGGACTTTAAACATAGGAGTCCACGAGGGAACTTCCCGATGGCCGAGAGTGATGGGCTCACTTACTTGGACTTCGTATTTGTGTTTATGATCCTGTCATTTGCACTGTGACATCAAACAGCTGAATGATTAAATATCTGAGGCTATGGAAGGCCTAACAGTTGAGGTTGAAGGGGGCTGAACGCTTGTGAGGCTGAGCGGCTGAATACATAAGGTCTAATGGCCGAGTAATTGAACACTTGAACACTTAATTGAAATTTTTTTGACATTGTTTACTCTAAAGAATTGAAACAACAGAACTCTATAAAACATGATATTATTGTTTAATCGATACGCCGACGAACCGATCGTTCCTGCTCACGGTCCTGACTGCGACTGCGATTATATTTTCGTCCATGCTCCCCCCTTGGTATGATTGTCCGGGACTTCTGCGCAAAGATCTTCCTCTGGGGGGACTTCTTCTTTGAGCTCTTTCGTCCTTCACAAATTTTTGGAGATGTCCTGCTCGAATGAGCCTTTCTATTTCATCCTTCAATGCCCCACATTCTTCTGTGGTATGACCATGGTTTACATGAAACCGACAGCTTTTCCGTTCGTCAGAGTTTTTTGGGGAACACTTCTCTTGGATTGTAAGAAGTTCAGCATTAAGGGCTTCTTTGAGAACTTTTGCTCTGGGTGCGTTAAGGGTTGTGTAATGATTAAATTTGGGAGTTCGAACAAAATCACTGTGAGGAAAATCTCTACTTTTGTCGTTACTGTTGAACGTTTGTTTGTTGTCCTTTCTCTTTCCGCCTGCCTCAAATTCATGTTGTTGCCTTCTTTGTGAGATTCGCATGTCTTCCATACGGATGAATTCAGCTACTCTTTCTTGGAGCTCCTCCATGGTTTTCGGTGGTCGTGCATACAATTTTTCAGCAAAATATCTTGGTTTCAAGCATGAAGGTAAATTGTTAATAATAAAAGAGTGATTAACCTCTTTAACTCGTCGTGTGGTTTCATTGTATCTTTTCATGAATGCCTTCAAGGTTTCCCCTTTCTCCTGTCTAGTATTTACTAATTCTGCCGGTGCTATCTCCTATTTCCGATTGGAGGCGTATTGTCTTCTAAAGAGAGTTTCTACGGTGGCGAAGCAATCTATTGTGTTTGGGGGAAGAGTGTTATACCACTCCAATGCCTCCTCTTTGAGTGATAAGGAGAAGGCTCTGCATGACCTGGTCGCTCTCTGTGTAGAATGCCATTGCACTGGTGAAGATCCTACGATGATTGTCTGGATCAGTCGAGCCATCATACTTTTCTAATACCGAAGGATTCTTTTCTGGCATTGGAGCTTGCATGATGGTTGCCGTAAAAGGATGAAAACTGGTTGGCCGCACGATTAGGGGGGGTGATGATGGTCCTCTCCTTCCACCATTTGGGTTGGTGTGTTGGGATCGCTGCCAATTACGACTTCCATCATTTTCATTCTCTCGGTTTGAGGAAGACCGCTCAGTATGGACTCGTTCCGCCCTAAGTGTCGCAATCTCCTCTGCGTGCTTTCGCTACATCTCTTGTTGTGCTTGTGTTTGCGCCTGTATGGTTCTTGCTTGTTCTTGTATCTACTCTCGCATCTGTGCTATCAAATCTCCGGTACTCTACTGCTCATCCATGCTCCTCGTGGTCACCATTTAGGCTTCTTCGGCTTGCTCTCGGGCCCCACGGTGGGCGCCAAAATGTTTCGGTAGGTATTTTGTGGGACCGAGACACTAACCTTTTCTGATGCGTCCTCCTTGCTTGCGAACGCCTGGGTAGTCTGAGTCGCTCACCTTCCTTCAACTTTGTCCGCTTGGTTGTCTTTAATCTGGGTCGTTTAGGTTCACAATTGAGTATTTACTGATTTTATGATCACTGTACAATATTTCTAAATGTGATTGGAGAGTGATCTGAAGGTGATTGGAAAATACCTGACTTGTGGCTCTGACTCTCTATTTATAATTTGTCTTATGGACCTTGAACTGATATAAGTCCAATAAAATATAAACAAAATAAAATATAAACAGAATATAATACAAATAGACTTACCTGAAAATCTAGTTGGTTGCTAAATATCTTTAAATCGATATTCTTGATTATCCTTTGATTATTTTATCTTCTACTTATCAATATCTTTAATAAAATATTCTTGATTATTTTATATTTTTAATAAGATATATCGTAACAGATAGACCTGATATCTGTACAATAATTATAAAAAAAAATATGATTATTCTTTCATATTTTTTTCCCATTAATTAAAATAATTAAAATGTCAAATTATAATAAATCTTAGCCAAGAATAAGTCTGTTTTTCTTTATCATCAACACATGGTAGATAGAGATTATTCCAGCTCAATTAATGTGTTATATTTAAATACTATATAAAGAGATACATGTTGTCTCTAACCAAAGCACTATGTTCTTCTTTAAGGATAATACAATTCAATGATTACTAATTGAAAAAAAATCAAATTGGATTAAAATCCGTCACAAAATCAAACTAAATTTTTATTTTATCAGAAGAATGTGATGAACTTGGATAAACTCTCGAATTCAAAATTTACAAATCAATCAAAGTATAAGATTTGCAATCATACATGAATTTTTTCACATGTTAAGAAATATTAAAATATCTACAAATTTTCTCTTATACACTTCTCAAGAGAAAAAACAAAAGCTGTCTATATATTTTTATTATCTGAATTGTTAATTGTAACTTGTGTAGAAACTGATGGAAAGAGATCTAATTATATATAATTAGAAGCTAAAATAGTGTATGATATGTGAAGATTAACATAAATAATGATAAAAAGAGCATAAATTATGAGGTTGGACCGACAAAATCTTACATAGGCAATTGTTTGTGTTAGAAGGGACCGACCCATATATTCTGCATCATTTGGCTTTCCCTGTAGTTCTCGAAGGTCGGCAATTCTCTTAGAAAATTTCTCCCAACAAATATTATTCTAAAATCCCAAAGAATCTCAACTGTTTCTCTCATTTACGTCTACTTTAGACTACATGTATCCAAAGTTAAATCACTTCACTTTAAAATTAGTTTAGTTGAAACCTTTTTTACAACACTCATTGTATTCATGTTAAAATAATGCAGCCAAGTTACAATATCGATTAACAGCCGAAGCACGGTAAATATTACTATCAAGTTTCAGTTGACGTTGACCTGGCATAGCAGTAGCATTAATATTCCTCTAGTTTCAAGTCAATCAGAATCTGCAAAATTGTTCTTCTTTTACGAACATGGAGGGTCAGCTTTCTGCACTCTTATCCCTATATATTCTTTTACTCATGTCTTGTTCCTGTTAACACCCTCCTTATGTACACACACTGTTCATTGTCTCGGTAAACCCAAATGCAACTGTCTTAATCTCAAGCTCCATTCCTTCACTAGAAAAAATTTCAAATACGTTGATGGGGACCATGGTCTGTGATAAGTCACATGTAATAAAGTGTGATTAATTGATGCCAAAGGGAAAAAGGATCGACCAGTTATCTTTGTACTCAAAACTACAACTCATGACAAAGAGCAATTGCAGGTGGCATGAGCCCACCCTGTAACCACTTTTGCAGGAATATAAAACATGCCAAAATTCAGGTTAAAATGCTCCCAAATTATAACCCTTCCGATCCTACGCCAATCAGTATTGCTTTTGCAGCATAAAGACACAAAAAGAAACCATATCAGGTCCCATGAATCTAGCCACATGTCTCGTTTATTTTCTGGCAAATTAAAAAAAAAAAAGTGAACAAGATGTTGTGTGAAGGAAGAGTTTTAGGTCACTATTCAGTAACTCCAGCAGCATAGAGCAGAAGCAGAAACACTGAAAACTCCGGTTATTAAGAGTAAACTAAACTGAAGAAGCATGCTACTAAGTGTCAAAGAAAAATGCAGCAACCAACCAAGAAGAAGAATAATAATAGTAGTAATAGTAAGAATACATAGGGCATGTGTGGTTTACACAAGAAATGCAGAGCAAAACTAACAACATCAAACCAAAAGAACACCTTATGGACCTTCTTCCATGTCAATACAATCCAAGCACACTTCTTGCAATAGAATGCGCTTGATTTGACCGACTTTTCACAGAGCCATTTCTTCTACTTCCTCTCATGGGGGTCAAGTAAAACCTCAAGAGACCATTGTCAATGTTGTTGGGTGAATACCTTGCACTCCTATTCCTTTCCAACACAAACTCCTCCTTCCCCTTCTTCCCATTCCCATTACCCTGCACACCATTCCTCCTCAAACCTCCAAACCCACCACCACCATTTCCAACCCCATGAGCATTCCTCCAACTCACACTACTATTGCTCCTCAACATCCTCCCATTAAAACCACCACCACCACCACCACCACCTCCACCTCCACCTCTACCATCACCCCCCCAAGTCTCCGAATAAGACCTCTCCACCCCATTCACCCTGCTATACCTATCCTCATCCTCATCCTTGTTCCCGCCGCGCCGGTGAATAAACCCCCATATGCTCCACCGCCATCGCCGCCCCTTCTTCCCCCCCTTCCCATTCCCATTCCCAATCACCCCCACATCAAACATCTTCTCAGAATAGCAATCTTCCCGCATTGAATTCGACCCGAATTCCCTTTCATTAAACCCCATTCTCACACCCTGCACATAATCCACTCCAGAAGGAGCCACCTTAGCATTCACATTCACATTCACATCCAAATTTCCATTCCCATTCGCACCACCGCTTCCATTGTTACTCAACTCATCCACCTCCAAACTAACACTCTTCCTAACCGAATTAGACCTATCAAGACTCTTCCTCCTCCTAGAACTCGAATCAGAGTAGTACTCTCTAGTCTGTGCATTCCCACCAGGAACGCCCTCATCGTCATTCACCGGCTCCTCCTCCACCGGAATCTGCGTATCAGTCCTCATCACATGCTGCACCGGCGCGTCTTCCACAACCGACAGCATCGTCGGCATCCTCGGAAAATTGCTCCGGCCGAGCAAGTAACCGTCCCACGACGCCCGTGGCTCCTCCAGAGAGTACCGAGGGTCGTCGAACGACATCCGCCCTGCGTCAAGCGAGAACTGCCCCGCGTCTAGGGAGAACCGCCCTGCGTCCAGCGAGAACCTTGGATCGGTGTCGCAAGACCGCCGCCCGAAGCCGTAGTCGGCGATCTCCGACTGCGTGTCCCGGAACTGCCGCCCGATCGGCTTCTCCACCGGAAGAGCACCGTTCCTCCGCTTCTTCGCTTTCTGCTTCTGCCGCCACTTCTGCAATTTCTTGCTGAAAACCGAAGCCGCGGAGAAGAAGCTTCCCGCGAGGTCCTTGAAGTCACGCGCTTTTTGCTGCTTCGCTTGTGATGAGTCAAGGTCGATGTGGTCCTTCATTGTCTTCAGCTCCTCCTCTTCTTCAACGATAGCAACAAGCTCTTCTTCCTTATCTTTTTCTTTCTCTTTCTCTGTGTCTATCTCTTCAACTTCAAGTTCTTCAATGACTTCAACTATTTCGTTCACATTGACCTTGGGCTCTTCGACAACCCTGATCTCGTCTTTCTCGTCTTCTTCTTCTTCTTGGGGTTCTTGTTTATCTACGGGCTGGTCGAGAACACGTGGGCGAATGTCGTTTAGTTCTGGGGGTTTGTCGTTTTGGGGCTTGAGGTCTTGGTGGAAAAGGTTGGAGAGGGTGCTGCGGACGCGGACGTCGCAGGATTTGCGCTGGGGTTCGAAGGAGGTAGAGAAAGGTTCGTTTTTGGAGGCGGAAAAGGACTTTGTGCGGCGGAGCTCCGGGAGGGCGGGTGGGCGGAAGAGGGCTTTAAGGGCGGCGGCGGCGGTGGATGGAGGTTTGCGAGCAGTGGCGGGGCTGTTGTTGTTGTTGGGGTCGAGGAGGGCGAGGCGTTCGCAGAGGCATGAGGGACAGAAGCCGGTGAAGGCTTCGTCGGGGTGGCGGGGGCAGGAGGTGGAGGGACGGTGGGCCTGCGGCGGTTGGGGGGGATTCATAACCTCAAGTGGGGAAAAGATATTTGAGCTTTGGTCATGTTATGAAGAATGAAGTGAAAGAGAATGTGAAGAAGAAGAGTGAGTATTGAGTGCGATTTGTCTGTGTGGAGTGATGACAGAGAAACGAGGAGAGAGAGAGTGAGAGAGTGATGTGATGATAGTGAGAGGTTGTGAAGGTTGGTGGCACTGTTTGGTTCCCAGGGACAGCGAGAAAACAAAAGTAGCGTGGCGTGACAAAAATATTTAAGGTTTATACTATGTAAAATAAAATAATAATAATAATGGTAATTACTCAAATTCATCCCTAGAATATTAATGTGTTAAAAATTTAAAATTTTATATAGAAAATTTTTTGAAAAATTCGTATGTGTGGATATTTGATATTATATATATAGTACAAATAAAATTATATATAAAGAGATACAATTTGTAATGGTTGGTTTATATAATAATCTTAATTTGTAGAACCAATTTTAATATTTAAACTGAGTAAAGGAAGATGTAGGGTCGGTTACCAAGAATTTGGAGTTTCTCCTTGCATTAAAGTGTAATAAGTATGTATTATAAAAGGGAACGTGGAATACTAATTGTTAATTAAAAAGAATTAGGGTTTATTAAGAAAATACTATATGTATTAAAGTAACATAGATGACCTCAAAAGTCAATTTAATGTATGGAAAAGATAGTGTAAAGCATCCGTTCAAAATTGTAATGACAGAGTAGATGCAGGTGGTGATATTTATGTTATTTTTTTAAAATACCATTATATATAGTTTTTCTGTGATGTATTTCAATATTTAATGGAATTATTGATTGTATAAATTAATGAGACAAAAGTCTAATTCTGGTTAAAGAATTAATTAAAATAATGTCTATAAATTTCATAGTTTTTTGAATAAATTTATTAATTTTAAGATAATTACCATAAAATCCATTCTTATTCAATAATTTTGTTGAACTTTATGATATTTATTGTATAAATTATATTAACAGTTATTATTATTTTTTATTTCTGTCAATTAAATACATCATAAAATTATTCATTTCGAACTATGAAACTTAGCGCATAAACATATATATTTCAATTAAACAAGGGTTTTCTTTGCCAATCACTCTGATAGATTATCAACAACAAACAATTAATTTTACCAAATATAATAAATATTTTAATATTTGTTTGCAGACTTATTTTCTCCAAAGTTGATAGTGACTTTAAAGCCCTAAAGAAATGCATTACTGTTCTTAATAAGTCCTTCAACGCTGTCTTTCATTATTGTTCATGTTTCTTATTTTTCAAACTTATTACATAAAAAGACTATTTGCATTCATAATATTATAATTGTTATTGATCCAACTAGCTTTTTAAACATAAAAAAAAAATCAGATTTTTTTTATCACATAAAATACTAAAATAAAAAAGCATACAAAATTATAAGCGAATTAAAAGTCTTTAAGATTATGTCGAAATTATTTAATAATAATATAGAATCATAGATTATATTTTTGTAATCTATAAAGCAACTCATATAACTGTGAATATTTATACTAAGATCTCGTTATCAGTTACTATGAATATTATTAATATTTTCTCTGACCTGGTTCCTTTCCATTTTGTTTGGGTTGCTACTTTAACTTTTTTTTTTTAAATAAAAATAAAAATAAAGGTTGATGCTTTAACTTTAGGTGTGGAGTGTGGAGTTCTATGGGGTCAGAACTTGTCACTATTTACAGAAAATAAACAATGAGAGGTTGTTGTTTTTACTAAAGGTGATGGGGATTGGGGATTGTGCCTTTTGTTGTATCATTTTTGTTTTTTTGTGTTTTCTTTTTTTCAATTTTTTATAATGAATTTCATTCGATTCTACCAACCATTCAAACATCATCCCTATTTCATTCTCTCAACCATAATAGTAGCTTTTAATTTCTCAAACATCTCTTCTTATTAAAAGAAATAAATAAATTCGATTTGTATATAAATGCTATTTTAGTGTAAACTAATTAATTAATATATTATTTAAAAAAGATTGTTTATTGTATTGTACGGACTCCTAAGCAACACCAGATCGATTATCCAGGCTGATCATTCAGGCTAACCACTAGGCAGACTATCAAGACTGACCACCTAGGCCGACTAATCACCAGACCGACCAACCGCCTAAGCCGATCATCCAAGTCGACGGATCACCAGACCGACCACTTATGTCGACCACATGGTTAAATTATAAACGATAATAATTCATTAAAACCCTAATGCAGATTATGGTGTAATTAGGTCATCATTAAGCCAGTAAAAGGTAAAAGCTCACTACAACTAGTATAAATAAAGGTTCCAGGTATGGTTTTAGGACTACGATGCACAATATATGCATTACTTGTTGTGCTAACCGCTCTGTTATATTACTAACTTGAGTGTCGGAGTGTCTTTGACAAGTATCAGCCCACCCGACTTGGACAAGGAGAAGGAAGAGTGAGCAGCTAAGGAGTCTGCCCTGTCTTTAAGACAACTTTGAATACTTTGAGCAAGATCAATTCGGTCTTCAAGACAACCTGAAGTGTTTTGAATAAGGGACTTATACCCGAAACATTTATCATATAAATTTCTAAAGAATTAAATATGTTTTTATCTCTAAATTATTATAAAAAACAATACTTTATTTTTAAATTAAATTATAAAATATTTTATTTTTACAATTTATAAAACATGAGGTCCCCTTATGAGAGCATGGACCGGTTGTAGAATCTACAGAGCAAAATGTACTAATGTACTATGAAATGAAATTCAATGTATGAATGATCAAAAGAAATAACCTGAAAATTTTTGTGTTGTTTCCTTTAATTTGTCCTCCCTCCAAGTCACTGCTACAGCACCATCTTATTTATTCCAATATAATATAATTTTGATTCTGATTTTGAATTTACAACAAGGACGATCCAATTGAAGATCTGAGTTGTCTTTCTTTTTTGGGACCATATTTGTGTCTGGTCACCAAGTGCACGAGCACACAAATAATCATAAAAACAGTATATATGAGCAGACTATCGTAGGCATGCACGAGGACTATATCATAGGACATTAGGACCAGCGTAGTGCTTATACATCGCAATCTTATCGAAAGGCCTAACCAAAATAACCTCTTTATTTTATTTTATTTTTTAATTTCTCATCACCAAGTTCGAATGGAGTTTAATAATATTGTTGGTGTCTTTATATAAATTAATTATTTATCCTTTATTTAATGAACTTTTATTTTTAAAACGATTAAATGTTGAAAGTCTAACTAGAGAGAAGATTATTTAGAATATATAACTAGACACAAACTTTATTAATAAAGTTAATTATGTTGGATCGAATTAGATTTAAAATCCATTTTGTATTAGAATTATAATTAAAGTCTATATTAAAGAGATTTGTAATTTTTACATAATATCATTTTAACATCATTTTTTTTATTTTTTTTTTTGTGAGATTGACAATAAATACTTAAAAAAATTAAATGATTATGTTACTATACATTAACTCATCATCTTCTAAATGACATTGACGATCATCATCTAATGAAAAAGATCATTTTAAAATATAGGAATAAAAAGTGCTATTAAATCTTTCTATGGAGAGTTTTGACTAGAGATAAGTCTAAATAATAAAAGTTAGACTAATCTTCAACTTACAAGTAGATTTTGTGAAGATGAATTAAAGTTAAATTCATTTTCTAATATTATAAAAGTCTATCCTACAAAGGTTTGTTTGACTTATCATATATTATCCACTATCAATCCATTAACAAATATTATCAGTTTTGTAAGGATGAATTAAACTTACATTAATGGGAAATTGGATTTTAAGATGGTTTATTATGTCAGTTGTACTATATCCATCATAATAAGTGGTGTGGTGACATTCTTGTAATAAGGTGACTCTTTTCTATGCCAATTGTAACTAAATGTCATAATAAGAGTGTTTAATTGATATATTTTACTTATTATGCCAATTATAATTTGAACCGACATATATGTGTGTTTTCGAGTATCACCTTTTACCTCTTTCTTGATTATCATTTCTTCCTCTACAATTGAAATTTGAATCAGACAATAAGAAATTAGAAGGAAATAAATGCATATGCAAAGGACCAAAAAAAGAACCTTGAAAATGAGACTCTTCTCGATCTTCTCGGTGAATGGTTTGTGGCATACTCCTCCTCGGTGAGATGTCTTTCCTCCAAGAATACGATGACCACAATATCCTAAAAGTAATTTAAATGGTAGTGGATGTGATCGGTGAAAGGTTGAATGGGCAAAGCTCTCTTTAGAAAGGAAAATGCATGGCCATGGTCAGCGCATTACCTTCAACGAAGGCGATCACGATGAGGAGTATGCTCTTCACCCTCACACAAGGCACTAGGTGGGGAAGCTTAATGAATTCGTATTTATGCCCTCATTTAACCTTTAATATTGAATTCTTAGCAATATTGTGTTTGTTGAGACGATTTACGGTTGACTTTATCTTTTCTATTTTGTTGACTACTATCTTAGCAATATTGAAGTTATTATAGTTTAATAATATTAATTTGATCACATCAATGACAACGTTATCATAGCTCCTTAGTGGTGCTTGACTTGTTGAGGAGATGAATACACTCAGGTTGATAGGATATCAATGTCGTTGTGGAGCATGTCAATCAGCGACAGGAAGGAGGAACAAATGCTAAGCGAGACGAGCATCTGCGAGATCTTGTGGGTGACGAAGTTGGACTTGTCAATGCCAATGGAGAAGACAATGCTTGCGACATTAAGAAGGGTGCACTAGGGTTTGGGAGTGGTCTATGTGTTCGAAGAAGAAGTTAGGTGGCTCTGTTAAGACATAGCAACATCATTAGGGCACTCTTGTCAGTGTCATCAGTGACATAGAAAGTTGACTATCTATGTCACTTTTGGACCCACAATATGTCAATTGTATTTTTGATGAGTCGAGAATCGACAAAGAAATCATATTCTAATTATCATAAAAAGTCTTTGCTACACTAGTATTAGAATCATTTCCTAATTATTTCTAACAATTCTAGTCACAAAATGAGTTGGACTTAAATTGACTTCCTAATATATTATATTATAATACCAATAGTACAAGAGTGAGTTAAACTTAAACTTACTTCATAGTAAGTTATACCAACACCAATACCACACTAATTAAAGCTTACCAATAACCTTGTTCTTACTCACATTGATTTCAGTCTCAAGTTTGTATATGTAAAAAAAAAAAAGGGGTTAAATATGTTTTTAGTCCCTAAACTTTGATGTGAAATTGAAATTCGTCTATGTCTGAAACTTTGATACATTTTGGTCCCCAAACTTTAAAAATGATGCATATAGTCCTTTTAATCCAATTACATTAAATTTTCTTGACGTTTCAAACGCGTTTCATGCTAGTATTATGTGTTGTTTATATCATTTGACACATTCCCGTTTAATGTTAGTTGAAAAACGCATTTGATACGTTAAAGAAATTTAACGTAAAATCTTAATTTATTTTTAAAGTTTAAAAACTAAAATACATCAATGCACTAGTGCAAAAACAGCGTATAACGTCACACGTTAAACGTCGAACCACTCAATAGCCAATGTTAAAAATGACCGGTGGCATTTTTGTAAATAAATACAATTATTAAACGTCGTTTAGAATTGTAATTCGACGTTAAATGATATAAAACGTCCAATGCCCCAGCGTTAGACCTTAAAAGGTTAGCGAATCCAAAAAAAAAAAAATTGAACAGGAGATTGAAAATTCATTCACTTTATCCTAGCACGCGAGACCCTTTTCTCTGCTTAAATTTTTTTCGAACGAAGTTTAATGACCATCACATGTAATCTTTCTTTCATTTGATACAAATGCATGTTAATTAACTACTTTAGGTATGATTTTCGTTTGTTTTCACCGATTATTTTCGTGTTTTTGTCCTTTATAGGCGCATTCTGCTTTCTCTCTCACTGGTAACAACACTTTATTCCGATGAACCCACCTTCTAAAGGTTAGTTTTCATTTTCGTTTTCGTTTTGAAGAAACTTATTTGTTAATAACTTGTTTGTTATTTTTTTTTTTTGAAACTTTGTTGTTGTTGTTGTTTGGTTGAACTTGTTTGTTGTTATTGTTTGGTTGAACTTGTTTGTTGTTTGATTGAACTTCTTTGTTGTTTGATTGAACTTCTTTGTTGTTTGTTATTATTCTTTGATTGATCCTATATTATTGTTTATAGTTCATGCTTTATAAAATTACAAAAAACTAAAATTTGTTGTTTTTTCTGCTTTTCAAGTCTCGTAGAGTTGTAAAAAAGATCACAATTAATTAAAAAAATAAAAAACAAATTACTAACGTCGTATATTGACAAAATTCAACGTTAAATTGACGTCAAATTTTTTAAATTCGAAGTCAAATTAATGTCTCCTGATATGACGTCATTCTCGAATTCGATGTGAAAAACAAAAAATATTGGACGTTAAACGTTGTTTTGTTACTAGTAATGTTAAAGAAAAACAAATTCTAATTTCACGTGAAACTTAAAAACATATTTAACCCTATAAAAAAATGTGTTATTAGTCTTTTAAGATATTAGCAATATCCAAATTCACTAGAAGAAAAAAAAATGCAATATTGTGCTAATATAGTGAACTTCTCATTCTTTTTATTATTATGAAATTTATTTCTCTTTCTTGTTTTCTTCATCATATTGTTTTGTCCTTTTACTTCTTGTTTCATGGGAATGATTTTGATTTTCAAATATTCTGGTTGGGAGAAAAAAGTGAAAGTAATATCACGCCACTGAAAGAAAAGAAAGGGGCTCCTTCTACCTTATTTTCCACATTTTGCTTTCTTTCTTCGTCTTTCTTTTACTTCTCTTTTCCCCCTTTCATTCCTCTTTCTTTCTGATTTGTTTTTTCTCATCTCTCTTTTCTCCACACACAAAGAGCAAAACAATTTTTAGGATGATTTTTCTATTTTTTTTTTATACTTTCTAAAGCAACTAAACTATATGGTATTTGAGGATACATAGTATATCTTGCAAAGTGCATGATATATTACTTAACCCATTTTCTTTAATTTAAAAAATAATTTTGCATGCACATATGCTAATTCTCATAATTCTAGTCCTTCGTGCTTTCATTTTTCTTACTTTTAAGTTGATGTTTATTCCGACTTGGTACATGTCTAATCAAATGTGATATTGAAAAATTCATATGAATTCAAATAAAATTGAAAAATTGAAGTCTATTGAGTTTAAATTTATTATTTACACTATGATTAAACCGATTTATTTATTGTGTATCATTCTAAAAATAAATAAATTAGGTTGTCAAAAATTTCTTCTACTTTCTAAAAAAATTAGAAATACTATTATTTCATTAATGCCTGAGTATCAGCCATGGCAAATATATAGCTAGCTAATGGAACAGTACATTGAAAAAACTGAAATAACAGACAGAACAAGACTTTTGACTTAAGTTCATACATCCCTCCTTAAGTCAAAACAAAGTTCACATTAACACACCAATCAAATCTCTCAAAAACTGAATCTAACACATTTCAGAACCTTGGTAAACAAATTTGCAAGTTGAGCTTCACATTTACTCGAGTTCAAGCTTCTCAATGTTCACTTGCTCGCGCAGAAAGTGAAATAAAGTTTCTATATGTTTTCTCTTTGAAAAAAAATTCTTTTAATAACTATTTTTTTACAACATTTTGACAATGCATGTGTGATAGTTTGTGATTAGTCCGTTTTAAATGTTTTTTAAAACATAAATTCAAACAGACTAATAAAGTGATGACACATGTTCTGCTATAAAAAAGTTGTTAAAAAAAATTGTCAAAATATGATGATCCTTTATCTTTCCATGACATGTTGGATGTCTAGCCAAATCAATTGCTTATTTGTAATCTACCATTAGCTTTGCCTTTTCCTTAATTTCAATCTCCAATTCACCGATAAGATTTCCAAGCCATGCAGCTTGCCATGCTGCAGAAAACTCAACTGGCATGGAAATAATCGATTAATACCTATTTTAATCGATTAGTTAATTGATTAATCCTAAGAATAATTAATTAAAGCTAACCGTTGGAGTTTTCTGGTTTTTAAAAAACTAGTCGATGTACTCGTTTTAATCGATTAACACTTGTATTAATCGATTAAAAGTGTTAAATGGCCAGTTACGAAGAATGGAAGAGTATTTGGTTGAGTCTATAAATAGGCTCTCATTTTCCATCAACAACAACTCTTCCCTTACGCTCAAACACTTAAAACTCTTTGAGAATTGTGTGCTCTTACTCAGCTAAGGAAACTCTTGTCTATGGTGCTGGTACATTGCTACTACAGTGACAGAGAAATAGCTGTTTCATCCTTGGTGTGTCTGAGGAGGTGTTTGGAAGAGGTTCATCCTTCATGAAACATTCGGAGGAGGTGCTCATCCTTTGTGAAGATTCAGAGAAGGTGCAGGTTCATCTCTTGTGGGTCACAGGGGAAGTGAGTTTCATCTCTTGTGGTATCAAGAGAGGTGGTTTCTAAACTTTTACAAATTGTTTCTTTGTGATTGTAATTTGTAATCATTTTGTGATTAGTGAACTATTTATCTTGGTTTGAGATAAGCGACTGGACGTAGGATTGGTAAGATCCGAACCAGTATAAAAATCATCTGTGCAAAATTCTCTCAACCTTACTCTTGTTATTTATCTTTATTATTTGTGTAGTAAGTATAATTGAGTAGAAATTAAAAGGCACACATTTGTATAAAAACTCTTGGTTTGTTATTCTACGCTAACCATTCCGCTGCAGCCGCTCTGACAACTTGATTGTGGCTAAAGGGGAGAAAAACTCTAAGCTTTACTGGATAAAAGCTTTGGTTGCTAAAGATAGTGTGAATGTTGTGTATATGGAGTCATCTTTGTGGCACAAAAGGCTTGGGCATGTCAGTGAAAATGGACTTAACCGCTTAGCTCAAAAGGACGTTCTCTCAGGATTGAAGAATGTAGAGTTGGAGAAATGTTCTCACTGCATGGTTGGTAAACAAACCAGAGTATCCTTCAAGAAGCATCCTCCCTCCAAGAAGTCAGAGTTGCTTGAATTGGTGCATTCTGATGTTTGTGGCCTGTTGAAGGTAAAGTCTTTTAGTGGTGCACTTTACTTTGTTACTTTTATTGATGATTGTTTCAGGAAGCTTTGGGTTTATGCACAATAGAGAAAGGACCAAGTGTTGGACAAGTTTAAAGAATTCCATGCTTTGGTTGAGAGGCAGTAAAGCAAGAAGTTGAAGCACATTCGTACTGATAATGATGGTGAATATTGTGGGTCGTTTGATGCTTATTGTAGACAATATGGTATTGCACATGAGAAGACTCCTCCAAAAACTCCTCAGCTGAATGGTTTAACGGAGAGGATGAACAAGACATTGATTGAAAGAGTTAGGTGTATTCTTTCTGAAGCAAAATTGCCTAAGTATTTCTAGGGTGAGGCATTGTTTACAGCAGTGCATGTTATTAATCTAAGTCCTACAGTTGCTTTTGTTACCAATAAGGAGTATTGGTAAATCTTGAAGACAATTGTTTTGATGATGCTGCAAGAAGACTTAGTTGAAAAAGAGTATAAAAATATTTAAAAGCAATTTGTAGAAATTAAATGTAGTAGAAAAGTCTTTTAAACCTTGTAAAACTTAGATTTTTAACTGCAATAATCGATTATCAAGAAGAAATAATCGATTATCACAAGTCATTCAGGAATAATCGATTATCACTTCATATAATCGATTATCATTTTTTGAAAAACCTGTAACGGACTTGAATAATCGATTATCACTTACAATAATCGATTATTTGTGGCAGTTGGGAGATGACCTTTCAGTTTCTGACCCTGGGCTTATAAATAGATGCTTTGAGAACTTCAGAAAATAACGTTGTGAACTTAGGTCTTTTGAAGAATACAGTTTGTCTGAGGAAGTTCTCAAAAGCTAGTTTTGTTCCCTTGCCTGGTCTCGTGAATAGGAGAAGCTCGCGTTTCGTGTGTCGATAGTCAGAGCAGTTCTCTTCGAGTTGGCAAGGTGCTCTGCCTGGTCTCGTGAATAGGAGAAGCTCGCGTTTCGTGTGTCGAAAGTCGGAGCGGTTCTCTTCGAGTTGGCAGAGTGTTTGCTTCCAGTTCGTGTGTCGAAGGAAGCACTTCCAGTTCGCTTGTCGAAGGAAGTTACTCACTGCACTCTTCTGATTCGTTTGTCGAAGGAAGGTGTTTTCTATCCCTTACTCATTTCATTATCTTATAATCTGTACAACTATATTTTTAGTGAAAATAGTTAATCACTTTTTATAGTGATTAACAACTGGACGTAGAATCTTTTGATTCGAACCAGTATAAAGATCATTTGTGTGATTTTTTTCTTCCCTACACTCCTTAATCTTTTAGCACTCCAACTGTTCGATAAAAGTTTTACAAGAAATTTAAAACTGATAAAGGAACTATTTTTGTGACCGAACACACTTTCCGCTTACCCTTAGTTTTATTCCGCTGCGTTATACTCTATCTTAGAACCATACCCCTCCGGTACCAACAATTGGTATCATAGCTTGCTTTGATAGTTTTTCAAATTTTTCGAAAATGGGCGGTCATTACCAAATGTATTTAGAGGGTGCTTCTATTGATAGACCTCCTTTGTTTACGGGGGAAAATTATGCGTTTTGGAAAATAAGAATGAAAATATTTTTAGAGTCAATTGATAGGGGTATTTGGGAAGTTGTTTTGAATGGTCCTTTTATTCCTACTATAAATTTAAATGGTCTAGAGGAAGAAAAACCATATTTGCAATGGACTACTGACGAAAATAGACGAGCCCAATTTGATATAAAGGCTGGCAATATAATATCCTCTGCTTTGGTATTAGATGAATTTTATAGGATCTCAGTATGCAAAACGGCTCAGGAGATGTGGGAAGTTCTTCAAGTAACCCATGAAGGAACCGATTATGTGAAACGTGCTAGGAAGAACACCCTGGTACAAGAGTATGAGATGTTCAGGATGCAATAGGGTGAAACCATCGCTGATGTGCAAAAGCGCTTCACACATACTGTCAACCATCTTTTTGGTTTAGGTAAGAAATTTGACACTGACGAATTGAATGTTAACATTTTGAAATCTTTGAACAGGACGTGGCAGCCAAAGGTTACTGCGATAACTGAGTCTCAAGACTTGACGTCCATGACTATGGCTGTGCTTTTTGGAAAGTTGAGAGAGCACAAGCTTGAGTTGAATAGACTGAGCGTTGAGGAAGTCCAAGGAATAAGAAAACGTTGGCCTTCAAAACTGATGTATCCAAAATTGTTGGGAAAGATGTATCCAAAATTGATAGGTTGAAGAAACAATTGGGCGAGTCATTTGCCATGAAAGACATGGCAGCTGCTAAGAAGATTCTTGGTATAAGTATCACTCGTGATAGAAAAGAGAAGAAACTTTGGCTATCACAAGAGCACTACATTCAGAAGGTGTTGCAAAGATTCCAAATGGAGAATGCTAAAGTTGTAAATACTCCTCTTACTACTCATTTTAATTTGAGTGTTAAACAAAGTCCTTCAAATGAAGCTGAGAAGATAGATATGAGCAAAGTTCCTTATGCTTCTGCAATGGGTAGTTTGATGTATGCAATGGTATGTATAAGGCCTGATATTGTACACGTTGTTGGTATAGTTAGCAGATTTTTGTCAAATCCAGGTAGAGAGCATTGGAATGTTATGAAATGGATTTTGAGGTATCTTCATTGTACTAGTGTGTTGAGATTGTTGATAAGGGAAACACTGGTTTAGCTAAACCTTAATCTCGTATACTCTGGTTTTTTATGATGACAACACATTATTAATAACACATGTATTGTTATGTGTTACATGTTCTATTCTTTATTGTGGAAGATATCTTTTTGAACATGCTTGTGTTGATTCTCATATATGAATGCATATTCACTAATCTTATATTTGATACATCACTTATGGTTGCATTACATATGTTGATGAAAAGAAAACCACACACACTTTGATGAACTTATAGTGTGTGGCAAAACTGCAAGCTTTAAGTCGACTTCATTATGAAGTAAGTCGATTAAAACTTGTGACTTTGCACAGATTTTCAAAAGCAGTGTTGTGTGTGATTTTGCATTGAAAAGATTTTCAAACTGAGTTGAAGTGTTTAAGTCGACTACATGCGCAGTAGATCCGACTTAGTTAGTTATTTTGTTTGAAATTCTATTAATGCTTTTGTACTGTAATGGCTATATTTCAATTGTCTGTTAAAGCATTAAATGAAAGTCAACTGTATTAAATGCGAAACCAATTTGGTTGTTATGACTGTTGCTAAATTGCTTATCTGTTATAACTGTCTGGTGACAGTCGACTTCATTAGTAGCACAGTCGACAACATGAGCGTCTGATTTATAGAAAACTACAAATAGACATGACTCTGCTGATCACAGGGACTTTGGTTGAACTAACATTTTCATTTGATGTTTCAGATTGAGATCCTGTGATTAAACGCTCCAAGAACTCATCAAGAAGACGGTGGAGATCTTTCTTTGAGGAGGTTCTGAGGGAGGAAGAATTGCGAGCTTACTGGTTGATCATATTCTACACATTGTGGTGTTCATCAGTTGATCAAGATTTCTATCAATCTTTGGAAAGATTGTTGTTATCCTGTTGGGATTACAGGAGGTGGACTCGTGGAGTTCTGACACTTTGAGGATTGTTCAAAGTGGGTTGAAGATTGCAGAAGAGGGGATATCTTGCTGCAGATCTTTGTGTTACTACCTATATTTTGGTTAGAGGGTTAGAGAGGTGTTTTATATTTTTGACGTGGAGGTCTCTATAAAAGCCTTGTTGTAAAAACCTTAACCATTATAGTGCATTTGCTACCTGGTTGTGGAAGGACACTAGATGTAGGCATTGAGGTTGAACCAATATAAAAACTCTGCGTTTGATTTCTCTATCCTTACACTTTTACATTAAGTCGACTTTACTGTTTACGTAGTCAACTTTATATTTCCGCTACACTTAAACTTTTCATTCCTTACGATTCAAGAAACTTTGTAAAGGTTTATACTTTGCAAAAAAGATTTTAAAAAGACTCTGATTTTTAAACCTCACCAATTCACCCCCCCTTTTGGTGTTGAAACTGAGCCATCATGTTTCCAACATAGTGGTTTGAGGCTTTGTTTTGGAGGTGATAAGCCTACTTTAGTGGGTTACTCAGATTCATATATGGTTGGAGACATTGATTCCAGAAAGTCCACTTCAGGCTATTTGATTCAGTTTGCAGGGGGAGCCTTGGCTTGGCAATCAAAGTTGCAAAAGCGTGTGGCGTTGTCTACTCCTGAGGCAAAATTTATTGCACTTACTGAAGCATGTAAGGAGTTGTTATGGGTGAAGAAATTCTTGCAGGAGCTTGGTTTTGTGCAAGGTAAATAGTTGTTGTATTGTGACAGTCAAAGTGTTATTCATCTTGGCAAGAATCCAACTTTTCATTCTAAATCCAAACATATTGATGTGAGGTATCATTGGATACGTGATGTTTTGGATGCTAAGTTTTTGGAACTAGCTAAAGTTCATACAGATGATAATGGTGCTGATATGATGACCAAGGCATTGCCAAGAGGAAAGTTTGAAGTTTGTTGTGAGATTACCAATTTGGTGGATGTCTCCACATAGTCGTGAGAGGAGATTTGTTGGGTTATTGGGTTCCCTTCCTATGTAGAGAATAGGCCCAAATAGTGTGGCCCATTATGTCTCATTAGGTTAAATGAAGACGGGTGAGATTTGTATGGTACATTAGAGTCATTTGAAGAGAGGCAAAAGGCAAGTGAGAGAAAAAGGAAAAAAGAAAGTCATTCTTACATAACCCTAAACCTGCACTAGTATTTTTGTCGCTGTGAAATCATTCACCGCTGGATCGAGCTGATTTTTGGACAGTAGGTTCCATGAATGGAATAGTGGGAAGGAACTTTTGATAATTACATGAAGCTCCAGTTTCATGAATATTGAAGATAAAGAATATGCCAATAAATGTTTATGCATGCATAAAGGATCCGTTCCGCACCATCTTATAATTACGTGAAGTTTCTATATATAAGTATTCATAGAAGAGAAAGAGGTAATAAAATAATTTTTTTTTTCATAAATTAAAAAACAGCTTCTATAAAATTAAAGTTTGTTAATAAAAAATTTACTTTAACTTTTTCTTTTCTTTCCTATAATTATTTATGAAAAAGTGATTCCACATGTAACGAGACTTTAGGTAGAAGATCCACCTGAATTTATTAATTGCTTGATGCTTCCTTATGGTTTGTATACGAAAATAGCTTTTTACTTTTTCATATAAAAGGTTATCTTGAGCAAGGTAGACTTTAATTTTTACCTTTTCCATATATAACCACGTGAAATGAGTTGGCCTCATTCTGTGGTTGTGTGTGCACTTTTTTGGGATCATATTTAGGTGCGATGTTTTGTTTGGAACTCAAATTGCCTAACCCTATTTTCCTGAATCATGATTGTTGCTACATACACGTTATCTCCTGTCGTTTTTTAACCTTTTCCACGAAAGTTATGATTTAGTGAAGTTTTACTACACGTTTCATAATTTGAGAAGGTTTAGATCGAATGTTAAATGAATTAATAAATTAGAAGTATGTTAGTTTTATAAACGCTAAATACCAATATAATGATTTTTTTTTGTTTTTATTTAGATATTTCTCAATCTTACTTAATACTTTTAATAAAACTAACATATTTTTAATTTATTAGTTCATTTAACATTAAAATTAAACATTTTCGATATATAAAACGGTTAACTCGATTCGATTCGGTCCGGTTCACTACGGGTTAGTCATTGGATATTGCTACCTCCACTATCACCCCTTGCTCCTTCCACCTCCCCATTCTTGTGTTTACCCCTTCATCCACTTTCCTATTTCTTTTTTACCCTTTAGTATAATTTTATTTTTAGAGTTAATATTTTTTAGCTTCTACTCACTCCAATCCTCTCCATGAATGTGATGGTCTGGTTTATGCTTAACTAAGAAGCATTTGTTATTGACACTTATGTCGTTTCTTTCTCTCTTCGATCTCATCACCCAAACAACACAACCATTTTAATGTTAGACCTATGTTTCTATGATTCATTTTCTTCTATCTCTCTCTACTTTTTATGCTTCTTTCGTATCTTTTGAACTTTTTGATTGTTTATCTTACCCACACCAACGTACGAAGAGTTAAGCAATCTCATATATTAAAATGTTGATACATGAGGAAAAAATATATGTCGCAATGTATCAGAAAAAATATTGTGGAGGATAATTAATTTTATAAAAATATTGAAACATTTTATATAATCATTTAAATAAAAAAAATTAAAATATTGAAATTTTAAAACTTTAAGAGAGGAATTTGATCGTTTAAATTTAGAAAATTTTAAATTATAACTAAATAGCAAGAATTTTGAACTTTTGAATTTTTTTAATTAATTCATATATACATTTTTCATTTTTTTTTATTTCGTTATCGTTTTGAAATTGAGATACAAGTACTTTAACACATTTTACTAACAATAATGAACTCTCATGTTAACAATCGATTTGTGGTTAATTTCCAGATTAATTTTGCAATCATTTTTTTCTTACCAACATTAATGATATATGTTTCCATTGATGTCATTTAAATTTTTTTTATCAATGTTAATAAAATTATTTTTTTATGATGTTAGTCATAAAATATTCATTATTGTTAGTCATTAAATTTTCGTTATCATTTGCAACCGCTGCACCGCCAAATAACCACCGCAAACACCTCGCATCGCCGCACCACGAAAAGTCACACCACCGCACCACAAAACCAAACGGATATGGAGACATGAATATGGAAAAGAACCAAACAGATATGTAGAAGAGAAGTAAGAGTTGGGAGATGAGAAGAAACAAGTCTAGTGAGAGTTGGAGGGGGTGAAAATCTGGAAAGAAAGAAAGTGAGACTTGGGAAAGTGGGGGGTAAGACTGCGCGAGTAAAAATGGATGAGTAAAAATAGGTAGGAATTTAAGGTTTGAGAATAAAGTAAATAAATAGGGTTAAAAGTAAAAAAAGGCTACTTTTGTAATTAAAAAAATTTTGTAAAAAGTTGGGTAGGTGGAGGGAGAAGAGGTGGTGGTAGAGGGAGTAACACCCTTAGTCATTTAGTGAGTCAATCCAAACGGACTCACTTAATAACAAGCTGAAAAAAATTCAAACCTGACCCCACCCACGACAGTTGATGTGTTAAACGGGTTTACTCACCAACTCAATTAATTATAAGTTTTTTTTAAAAAAAAAATTAATTCAAATCTAAATAAATTTCACTCTAAAGTGATGTTAAACTCCAAAGACATTTCAAAATAAAAATAAAATATTATACAATCCAAGCGTAATCCAAAAACAAACATAAAAGGCGAACAAATAAGTTTTGAATATTGATAATTTTTGTATTACTTTTCCATTTATAATATTAAAGTGTTGAATAGATAAATCTATAATATTTTTCTCTCTTGAAACATCTTTTTTTTATCCCCATCTACAATATAATAAAAAAAAATGCTAACTAATAATATTGAAACACAAAATAATAAATAATTAAATTAAATTAGGTGGGTTGGTGAGCCAACTCGGCTCACCACGGGTTCAACCCAGGTGAGCCAGGTTCTAAGTGAACTAGATTGAAAACTAATCCACATAAAAAAATTACATTTTTTTCAAACCCAACCCGACTCAAACCCGTGGTGAGCTAGATTGACTCACGGGTTACAATTCATTTTGATAGCACCATGTTTCATAACTATATATACTTAAAAAATTATTAATTTATAACTCATTCAAACTTATGAGGTGTAAGGTAGCAAAACAGATCAATCTGGTTCATTTTGACTTAACCCATTTTCGGTATGTTAAAAACAACGATATGGGTTATCTCGCTAAAATAGCATAGGTAAAAAAATGTAACCCCGTTTAGTCTCTAAACAGGTTGACGGGCTAGCTTGTCCCTTTTTTTTAAGAAAAAAGTTGTGCTTTTTTAACTCGGTTACATTGATTGGTTTGTGTTTGGTTCTACCACATGGACCATACAACTCCCAAAGTGCTTTTGCTCTCTTCTTCGCAACACCATACTCTCTTGCTACATGCTCATTTTAATGGAAAACCAACATTTCATAACTCAATTTGGTTCTTAATTGAGTCCAAATCTTAACTCTCTGATCACCACAAATACTCCAAATTTAAGGCTTTTAGCTTCAATTTACAGTGTCGACTTCGGCTTTCCTCACCCATGGACTCCATCTATGTGAGCTCCACGTGCACGACTCCTCACGTTCTTCGTTGCGACACTTTGTTCTTGGAGTCGCGAACCTTGAATTTGATCATTCCATCTTTGCTTCACCATGATTAGTGTTACACACATGTAGGGTTAGCAAAAAAACTCGTACCCGTGGGTATCCGTGGGTAAAATCCGTTTCGGGTATTTAGTACCCCCAGGTAAGAGGTACCCGTAGGTAGTGGGTATTTTAATACCCACTTGTTAATGGGTCGGGTTCATGTATCACATTATACATACTCGTGGGTACCAGTTACCCATTTAAAAAATAAAATTATAATTTTAACTAATAGGTTTTCTGTTTAAAAAATAAAATTATAAATTTAGCTATTCTAACCGTTAGGTTTCACTTTACTGTAAAAATGGGCCAAAGCCTATTTTTTTTAGGGTTTTCTTCCTCAAAATAAGGAAAAAAGAGGTGCCCCCATTTCTTCTTGTTAGCTGCAGCGCCGTCACAGACAGTAAATCCTTGCTCGATCATGTGCGGTTGCCCGACCTCAATGGCCGCTGAGACGCGGAGGCGTCGAAGCGGATCAGAAGCAAAGAGGTTTAGTGTCTAGTGGCCTGAGGCAACGAGTGAGTCCCTCAGGTAAGTGAACATGAGGACGACGAAGAGGAAGACGAGGTCGGAGAATGTTGCGGTGACGATGTCCAGGTCCAACACTGACGAAGGCCACCCACGCGTTTTGAGGCAGGGAGGTTCATGTGACCCATCGGAAACCGTATTGGATGGGATGAAAACGACATTGGGGTCTAGCGTTTTGGAGTTGGAATTGTTGATGAATGCAACTGGAAATGAATGAAAGCTTGTTTGATGAGAGTAAAGAAGGGTTTACTGGAAGGAGGACGCAACAGAGAGCAGCTACTACAAATGGAGGAGGTGACGACTGCTCTCTTTGAAGTAAAGACCTAGTGAGTTCTGATTCTGAACAAGAAAGGATAATAAAGTATTGGGCCAGAATTTGGACTAAAGGAAGTTGAAAAACGGGTATCCGCGAGTTAGAAAAAATTCGCAGGTTTTTTTTATACAGATATTCGATGGGTAGCGGGGCGAGTACGAGTATGCTTTTGTACTAGCAGGTAGGCACTATCCATGCCCGACCCGACCCGACCCGTTGTCATTCCTACACACATGTTATCTCCTCCTATTTTTTAACCCTTTCCATGAAAGTCATAATTTAGTGAGGTTTTACTACATGTTTCATAAATTGAGAAGGTTTAGATAGAAGGTTAAATGAATTAACAATTAGAAATATGTTAGTTTTATAAAGAAGTATAAAACAAAATCAAGAAGTATTGGACACGATTAAGAAATACCAATATAAAGGTGTTTCTTTTTTATTTAGATACTTCTCGATCTTACTTAATATTTTTTAATAAAACTAACATCTTTTTAATTTATTAGTACATTGAAAAATTTAAATTAAACATTTACAATTTATAAATGGTATAATATAAGACAATTCCATATCTCAAAAATTTATTATACATAACATTATTCATTTATAACTCATTTGTATGAGTGGTAGAACAGGCTAACTCAACTCGTTTTGGTCTAATCCAGTTTTAGTTCATTAAAAACAGGCCGAGATGAACCAACATGTTATCACAATGCGATTCAGATATTGCAACTTGTGGAAAACACTCAACATAATGATTTAGAGCGTAGACAAAACTAAGAGGGAGTGAATTGGTTCGTTTTAAAATTGCTTCTTTTTAACAGATTTTTTCTTTCAAATATTTTCTCTAATAAATTTGAAAAATTGCTTTAAATAAAAGGAAATAAATAAAGGAGAGTAAAGAAGAAAAATATTGCACAAGTATTTTATACTAGTTCAGATCAAAAGATCTTAGTCCAATTGTTAATGTCTTTAAAGAAGAGATTAACTAAACACTAAAAATAAACCAGAACTTAATAGATGAGAAGTTTAGGGTTCACCTCTCTTGACAAACAAGAGATGATAAATAGTTCCTTTTGACACACAAAAGGATAAATAAACTTAACCTTGCAACAACAAATATGCACTTACTTAGACACACTAATGGAGGCTTTTCCTTCTACCAACACAAGGGTTTTACAAGTTATGCACACTTTTTCCTCAGAATGTTTCTCAAGACAAACTTTTAAACTTCTTAACAAAGGTTTTTTAAATGTAAATCAGAAAGATATTTATAGACCCAACTTAAAAAATAGGTCAAAATATGAAAGGTCTCTTCGCAACCGCCACAAATAATCAATTATTCTAGAGGCATTTAAAAAATATTTTTTTTTCTTTGGGATAATTGATTATCTAAGGAAACAGTTGATTATTCCAAAGGCACTTTGTCAATTTTGAACATTTATTGGGATAGTTAAGTCTAGTATACAACTTTTTGATTGATTTAATAAAAGTTTTTGGGTCCACATTGAGTTGATAGATGCTGCAAAATTCTAGACACTGTAGTACTAAACGCTTAAGTTTCCTAGATGTTGTAGAGTTCCAGACGTTGCAGTACTAGACACTTCAGGTTCCTAGACGTTGTAGAGTTTGTGGCGCTACAGTACTAGACGCTTCAAGCCAGACGCTACAATACCAGACGTTTCAAGTTAGACGTTGTAACTCTCCAAATGATATAAAGCTTCAAACGTTGTAACTCTCTAGATGTTGTAAAGCTTCAAACGTCGTAACTCTCTAGACACTGTAAAGCTCTAAACATTGTAACTCTCCAAATATTGTAAAACTCCAAACGTTGTGAAGCTCTAGATGATGTAAAGTTCCAGACGCTATAAATAGAAGTCTTCAATAACTAAATTTTTTCTTTTAAACCAAATCATTTTTTAAGTCTTTAATGTTTCTCCAAGACATCATTAAAATTCATCTTCTACTTTTGCCAACACAACTCATTTTGTCCCTTGACTAGTTGATGGGCTAACAAACCCTCTCGTCCTTTTTCTTAAGAAAAATTATGTTATTTTTAAACTCTTGTTTCATTGATTTGTTTGTGTTTGATTCTGCCATGTGAACCACACAACCCACAAAGTGTTTTTGTTCTTTTCTTCCAACACCACACTCTCATGCTACATGCATATTTTAATGGAAAATATACATTTCATAACTCAATTTGGTTCTTCATTTATTATGAATCTCAACTCTCTATTAACTTGCAAATGCTCAAAATTTAAGGCCTTCAACTTTGATTTCCCTCATCCATGGATTCCATCTACCCGAGCTCCACGTGGACAATTCCCCACCTTCTCTACTGTGACACTCTGTTCTTTCTTAAGATATACCAAATATTCTTTTAGCAAATATTAGACAATCAAGTACTGTATTAGTTATAATTTATGTATTATTATAATTTATGCAGATGTCATTCCTTTAATAGATGAGAAATTATAGGATCCTTGTATGTATATATATGGTACACAACTCTTATTGTATGGCCACCTGGCCAACCAAGGATCGAGTAGTCAACCATCCAACAAGGAAATGATCGACCGGTCCAGAACAATAGTTAATTGATAATTAATCTAGGCAATAATAACTATTAATGGGTAGTTAAGGAAAATAATAGTCATTGATTAAAGATTAATAGGAATAATGAAAGTCATTTATTGGTGATTAATGAGTCAAATCTAATGGTAAACTGTTGAAATGCTTTTATGTCGCGCTAAAAGTCAACAAATCCAGTCCCCTAATGTAGTATAGGGTTGACCAGAAATCAATCCAAAGACTCAGCAACCTTAAGATTAAAGTGTGGAATTATATCTTGTTAATTTTTTATTAACTATCTACTAATGCAAGGGGGACATTTAAAATGAATAAAACTGAAATTAAAAAGAAAAGAGAAATAAGAAATCAAATCTGTTTAAAAAGTATAAAAGGCGAGAACAAATAAAAAAAAAAAAATCTAAACTAAAGTAAAGAAAAGATATAAAATCTAACTAAACATACAAGTCAAACAGTACCTAAATTCTAAAACTGGAACAATCAAAAACATGTATTCATAGATGTAAAAATTAAAAAGCAAATGTAAACTAACATGAAAAATATAAAATGTAACAATGAAAGAATGAATCTAATCTGAACAGTGAAGGAACAATGTTATGAATTGAAAACTTAAAGTGGAATGAATATTGATTGAAAGACCTAAAATCTAAGAAATTAAAGTCTAAAATCTACGAAATCAAAATATGAAGAACAAGATAGAAATTCTGACATCACAATCACATTTACTGTTTATTCTAAAATATGCGAAAATTCTAACTAAAAAGAAATTACAGAACTAAAACAATATTTTTTTTCTTGTTGAACTCACTCTGACTCGAGAAGACATCTCGGTCAAACACGCTCACTATGGAGTCGTTTAATTCCATAAAGGAATTACAATGTCAGAGTTTCACCGTTCAACTGATTTTCAATTAAAAACAAGAAAGAAACATTCACATAATAGAACAAGAACACAGTTCACAGGAAAATTAAACACAACGAAAATATCACTGTCTCAACACAAAGGAACATTACAGAAATTTATTAACAAGAACAAGATTACAAGAATTTACCGAAAAGAAACAAGCAAGAACACGAGAACTGGACTCTACCGGAAGCGATAAAACCCTAGACTCTCGCTCTAAAAAACGTAAGAATCAGAAAAATCAAAGTGACCCCCAATCAATATCCCAGTGTCTCGTCTCAGTTACAAAAACCCCTTTTATAGGGTTAGAAAAATCCAAAACAGATAAAGAAAGAAAAGCGAACAAGACCTTCATCCTAACCTCTTCATCCAACGGCCCCTTCTTCAATTTGCTTCTCAACCCTCCGATCACCTTGCTGCTTTCTTTGCCGGTTCAGACCCACACGTGCCTCGAGCTCTTCTTCCTTTAGCTTCTGAACCGATTAAGTGGCACGAGCCCTAGCTTCCAGGTGCTTTCTCCGTTTCTCGTTTCTTCTCGTGCTCGAAAGAGTGTTTTTTTTTTATTGCCTCCAAATGAAGAGTGTTAACCAAGACCCTGCATAACTCTTCAGCCATCAAAACGCACACTTCATTAAACGCTGATGGACCCAAAACGTGCGTTTCATTTTTTTCCAAATCAGCCCAAGAATTGCTTCTCATTAGTTCCAATGCAGTGGCCTAATAAGAAACAGCAGAAACAACGTCCCAAGTGTGGCAGCAACGTTTTGATTCAGTGGGCTTTAACCCATCAGCAGCTCAAATGCTAACTGCACCATCGTTTAACTCCGCCCAGTGCAGCTTCAGTGCAACACAATAGCGACAATCCAATTTCAGCATCCCAATTCTTCTTCTATTAACACCATAAGCCCAAAACAGCGGCCCATTTTATTTCTCACCTGCAAACAAAAAAATCAAAACCAAATTAAAAGAAAAGAAATCAAAAATTAAAAGAAGGATTTTTATAAAAGGTTTTCTAAAAAAAATTATTTTCCTACTAATTAACAAAAACTAAAAATATACTCCTAGAAATCTAATTTTAACTACAATTTTACAAATCTACAATTTTAAAAGAAAAATGTAAAACTAACCTAACTCTAAACAATTAAAGACTAAAATACACTAACAAGGACTTCTAACCTAAGGAAAAATATGTAATTTGGAGAGTTATCATAAACTCATTATAAATAAATATATTTATGACGAAAGAGACAGGTAATTTAACTCTGATTACTCATCTTTATTACAAGAATTATTGAGTAAATCACTAACTTGAGCTTCAGAGTGCTTTTGACAGGTACTCGTCCCCACGACTTGGATTAGGAGGAGAGAAAACAAACAACATAATTTAGATAATGTAAGATCATCAAGAAACCCACTTGTCTACAGAACAACTTTGAATGCTTTGAGTAAGGGATCTCAACCCCTTACCCAAAACATTATTCTTTAAAATAATACATCAGAATTATTCTTTAAACATTTTAATATGGTATTAGAGAAAAACACTATCCTCTACAATATAGGAATCAATGCTTCTTTTTTTCATTGAATATTTCTGATGGCTCCTTCCGATAAAAATCAATCGGAGAAACATGAATCTGGAATTTCCATGACTTTCAAGAATTATATTTCTACTACTTCATGATTTAACTCCACCCTTAATCTTTCTGTTGTTACTAAGGATAATGATTGGATAATTGATTCAGATGCTACTGATCGTATGACTTGTGATATCATATATTTACTATAACTTTTTCTCTAATTGTTCTCAAACTGCTATTATTAATACCAATGGGGTCTCATTTCTTATTGAAGGTGTAGATACTATATCCCTTTCACCCTCCTTATCGATTTATGATCTTTTATTTATTCCTACATTAAATTGTAATCTTATCTCCGTCAGCAAGTTAACCAAATCACATTCTTGTGTTATGGCATAGACGGTTGGAACATCCTTCTTTTGGTTATTTTAAAAAAAAATATTTCCATCATTATTTCATAAATGCAATATTTCTGATTTTCTTTGTCAAACTTGTGTTATGTTAAAAAGTCATTGTGTTGTGTTTCTTTTAAGCAATAAAAAAATGATTTTTCTTTTTCAATAATTCACACTTATGTTTGGGGCCTTACTCCATAACTTACACATAATGAAAAAAAAATGTTTTATCAATTTTGTTGATGATTGTACTAGGGTAACCTGGGCATTTTTTCTTGAACATAAAAGTGATGTATGTGATGCGGTTCGCTCCTTCCATCATATGATCGTTACACAATTTAACACATCTATTAAGGTCATTCGATCAGACAATGGAGGAAAATATTTTAAAACTAAATTAATAGAATCTATGAACTTTAATCCATCTTGCATCAAACTAAATGTCCTTATTCACCACAATAAAATGGAGTGGCTGAGAAATATACATATATTAGAGGTGACAAGATCACTTTTGATAGATGGTATTGTCTCATCTCATTTATGGGGTGAGGTTGTGAGTTATGCCGTTTATTTAATTAATCGAATCCTTTCTAGTGTGCTTAACTTTTGAAGGCCTTCCGATGTGTTGTCTGATCATTGTATCCTTCCTTCCATAGTTTATTTCCACCTCATATTTTTGGATGTGTTATATATTTTTACTTACATCAACATCAACGTACAAAGCTTAAAGAATGAGCGATCAAATGTGTTTTTGTTGGGTATGGATAAACTCAAAAGTGTTATCGTGGTTACAATCCACCATCAAAGAAATTTTATATCTCTATGGATGTGACATTTAATGAGCATGAATTTTTTATGTTGATTCTCTACTTCAGAGAGACAATGAAAGTGAAGTTCATAATCTTAATGTTAGTATGTTTGATATCTCAGATATAAAATTATATTGTGAAGATGAATTATCATGTGAGGATCATTCTGCAGGAAGTGAGCCAATCCTAAATATGGACACTTCTTTTCTGAATAATATAGTGTCTTTTGATCATAATCAATTGACTCAATCTTCTCCACAGCTTGACTCTTCAGAGGTACCTTCTGATCATATCTCTGATAATTCTAATTTAGATGAAACTGATAATGGAATTTATTCTTGTCTGCGTGAGGCCACCAACACACCAAACACTAAATCTACTATGGTTCAATATAATCCTCCACCTCGATCTGACAACGGTCAACCTCCAACTAAATATGAACCAGACCTTCAAGCCAAAATTAAATATCCCATCAGTAAATATGTGTCATCTCACAGGTTATCTCAGTCGTATGCATCATTTGTATCTCAATTATCTTCAATTTCTATTCCTAGTAATATACAGGAAGCTTTGGCAGATCCTAGATGGACCAAACCAATGGTTGAGGAAATTACAGGTTTAGTAAAAAAACAACACTTGGGATCTTGTGTCCTTACCAAGAGGGAAGAAAATTGTGGGTTGCAAATGTGTATTTATAATTAAGCATAAAGTTGATGGAACTATTGAGAGGTATAAAGCACGACTTTTGGCTAAAGGTTACACTCAGTCTTATGATGTAGATTACTAAGACACGTTCACACCGGTAGCCAAGCTCAACACTGTGAGAATACTTTTATCGCTAACAGCAAACCAAGATTGGCCTCTTCTACAACTTGATGTGCAAAATGCTTTCCTACATGGAGAAATTTTAGAAGAAATTTATATGGATTCTCCATCAGACATGACAGATTCAATTGGAATGAAGGTTTACAAATTAAAGAAGACTCTATATGGATTAAAACAATCCCCAAGAGCATGGTTTGGAAGGTTTACCAAGTCTACGAAGGCTTTTGGCTATAGAGCAAGTAACTCTGATTACACCTTATTTTTTGAAGAGAGGAAAAGGAAAAATAACACCTTTGATTATATATGTAGATGACATGATTGTTACAGGAAATGACCAAGATGAGATTTCTAGTTTACATCAATATCTTGCATATGAATTTGAGATGAAGCAACTTGAAAACCTCAAATATTTTTTGGGTAGCTAGATCAAAACATGGTATTTTCCTATGTCAAAGAAAATATACTATTGATTTACTATTAGAAACCGAGTTATGTGGGAGTAAATTAGTTGATACACATATTTAACAAAATCGTAAACTCTTTCAATGCTCAAATTCATTAAGCATAAATAGAGTGAGATATCAAAGACCAGTAGGAAAAATAATTTATTTGTCCCATACACATCCAAATATTACCCATGCAGTGAATGTTGTTAGTCAGTTTATGGATGACCCACGAAAGCTTCATATGGATGTTGTTAAGAGGATTTTAGGATATTTAAAGTCCACCCCTGGAAAAGGAATTTTTTTTTCAAATCATGGAAACTTAAAGGTAGAAGGGTACACTGATGCATATTGGGTAGGTTCAAAAGATGATAGAAGATCTACCTTTGGATAATTTACTTTTGTAGAAGGGAATCTTGTAACTTGGAGGAGTAAAAAACAACGTGTAGTAGCAAGATCTAGTGTTGAAGCAGAATTCAGAGGCATGACACTAACTGTATGTGAACTTTTGTGGATTAAAAATATGCTATCAGATTTGAACTTTAAACCAAATGAAACTATGAGTTTGTACTGTGACAATGCGTCGACTATAACAATTGTTCACAATCTTGTGCAACATAATAGAACAAAACATTTGGAGATTGATAGACATTTCACCAAAGAGAAACTTGAAGCTGAAATAATTTCATTTCCTTTTATAAGATCAGAATTATAGTTGGTTGATATTCCTACCAAAAAAATGTCCAACAGAATATTTAATGAGTTTCTATTCAAATTAGGAATGTATAATATTTATACACAAACTTAAGTGAGGCATTAATATATGTTAAATATTATGTTAGTATATATATATATATATATATATATATATATATATATATATATATATATATATATATATATATATATTAAAAATAATATATCAAAATAATATTTTTTTCAGTGCTCCATTTTGCTTCAGCGGACAAAAAGGTGCGATGTGTGCAGATTTCGAGTTCTACTCTGATGAACATTGTCGTTTCGATGTTGCTGCAAGGAGTGAGTAGCATTGTGCATAGAAGATTAAGTGAGTGGAAATGATAAAACGGGTTATTGCCCAGTTTACGACTAGCCTGTTCTACGACCTATATTTTTCATTATAGATTGAGAGATACTCCTCATGCCATTGTGATATATGGACATCAAGTAAAAACTTATATATATTACCCGTGCATTTGAAATTTTTAGAGTAAAAATGTTAAAGAAGTTTCCAATAATTTATATAAAAATAAACATATAATGTAGTTGTTTTTTCCTTTTTACATGTTTTTTTTTTAATTTTGTCATATTATTTTAAATGTTGTCAATTGGCCCATTCTTTTTAAATCTAATCAATTTAATATTTTGTGTAAAATATGATGATAACATTATTAACATATATAACATTCTTTACCCATATCACATGTTTCCTTTGACGACTCAGTTTTTAATAGTTAGTGTATGGTCCACAAACACTACTGCGTATCATACGTCTGTTGTTCAATCAGGTCGTCCTTCGTCTCAGGTCGTTCTTTGAAGGTCGACTAACCACTAGGTCAACCACTCAATCGACCACCAGGTCGACTATTCACTAAGTCGACCACATAGTTAGATTATAAACGATAACTCATTAAAACCCTAATGCGAATTAAGGTGTGATTGGACCGTCATTAGGTCAGTGAAAGGTAAAAACTCATTACAACGAGTATAAATACAGGTTTCGAGTATGACTTTAGACCACAATGAACAATATATGCATTACTTATTGTGTCAATCGTTCGGTTACATTACTAACTTGAGCATTGGAGTGTCTTTGACAAGTACCTTCCCACATGACTTGGAGAAGGAGGAAGGAGAACGAGCAGCGTAACTTGGAGGATAGAAGACAACTAGGAAGCCCGTCCGGTCTTCAAGACAACTTGAAGTAAGAGACTTCAACCCTATACCCAAAACAGTTAGTATATAACTTTTTTTGTTTATATTAAAAAAATTAAACAAATTAAAAATAAAATTTAGTAAAATGATGATAATGATAGATAAAAAGAAATGCTAAACTTGAAATCTACTTTTGACCAATTTGACAATTTGACAAGTTCAAAATTTTAGTCCTAAGGAGATTTAATTGCATAATGAAGTAATTTTACTCAATCACCGTACAAGAAGTTGACTGTTCGTTAATGATCATAATAAATCTTATTTTAACTCAAGTGCTACTTCATTATTGGACGTAAAAGTCTCATGTTCAAATATTATAAGAAAAAAAAAGATAAAATTTCATTAAAAACACCAACAAATTTAGTTATTTGAATAGTTATAACTACGATAAAGCAGACTAAATGTGTGACTTTCTCCCAATGAATCATATTAACAAATCTACATAAATTATCCTTATATTATTTTTAATCCAAAACTTTAATATAATATTTTTTGGTCTTTTTTGAAATTTTTCATTTTTTAAATTTTTTTAATAATAAATATCACTTTTATTAAAGTTAAACATATTTGGTGTTCTTAAATTTGAATTAAGATTTAAATATAAAATTAAAATTCATTATGTATTAAATTTTAATATATTTTGATCTTAAACTTTAAAATAAATTAACATAATTTTTTTAACCTACGTTAAATTCGTTTACATTCGTTTACTTGTTAAATAACATTTTAAGTTAATTTTTAAACTGATATATCAATCTGAGATAAATATTTTAAACGTCAATTAGCATGTTAAAATTAGATTATATATATATATATATATATATATATATATATATATATATATATTATTTTTTAAATTCAAAACCAAATTATAACATTGAGAAAAAAAATAATTTCTCAATAAAGTTTAAAAAGTAACACTTATTTAATCCCTTTTATTATTTATTTTGTAATTGATAACAGCTACACCTTGGCGAGCAAAGCAATAGTGTAGATATAGACGAGCGTGCGCATCCAATCCATAGATTTTAGTTATGATTGGGAAGGCCAATATATTCAATTTCAATCATGTTGTCCATATATATACGTTTGAGTAATTATTGTTCATAATAGCACAAACTATTTGCAGCCATCTATCATTTGTGGCTATTTTTTTAATAGATTAGGTTTAATTCATGAATGGCACAGAGGATAGACGATCATTCGGTTTATTATTTTTCTCAATAAATCAAATATTGAGTTCTCGCTTAAGTTATTGTTATTGAGCGAATAATTTAAACAAATAAATAAATTGTTAATAAATTAATATCAGAATGATTGAAAATACTGATAACTGATTGTAGAAAAAAAAATTGTTTGAATAACAAATTATGATTAGTTTTGTTGGATCTATGCGAGTTTACAATTCATAAAATAACATATAAATAAAAGGCTAAGTGACAAAGGTAAACAAGTTTCATTGAATTTCAATAATCAATTATGAATACTCGCTTTATATAAAATATTATTACTACATTTTTTATATTTATTTGACATTATACTTCTTTATTATTTACTCTCTAATTTTTTGAAAAAATATAAAAATTTAAAATTTTATAACTATTTTATTCTCGTATCCTATATCAAATGAATGTAAAAATATGTCATGCTACCATTATTCATCGCGCATAATAATGTAAATTTATTATTTGTTCATAAACCTTACTATTGAATAACTTTTTAATATTATGAGAAGGTAAATCTTTAATCATAATTTAGATTTATAATCTCAAAAGTGTTCAAATTAGACAAATAAGATCAATTCAGACCATCGAGTTCAAAAAGTGGCTTTCAAACAACTTTTACACAGCGATTATCAACCTAACGGATTCGGTTCTAATTGAAATTATTCTCTCCGAGGACGTCGTAGAGAAAAAAGTCTAAGTTAACATTTTTTATGAATATTTATTGTAAATCAGTTTAATACCACTTGTTTTAATAACACTATAAAAGTATTTATATATTTTATCTTTCTACAAAAGATAACGATCTTCCAATAAAAACTTTAATTTCTGTAATTTTGTTAATTTATTAAAAGAATTTACCTATGTATTTAGTCATTCTTAATAGTTGATAGTTGTCCTGTATACTTGAGAGAAGAAAAAATTAAGTTAATTGGTCAATCGCGTTGAAGGAAATCAAAACTTTAAATTTACAAAATTAAAAATAGGGCAATTAAATGCGTAAATAGTCTTTAATTTTTTCTTTTAATTGTATTAAAAACGAAATAAATACTTATTATGTTGAAGTAACTAATTTGCCAACATAATCAACAAAAACTTTGCATCCACCTCAATTAATTCATGATAATTAGATTAAAAAGTTATTTTTTTAATTTCTAATTCAAAAGTATCGTCTTATTTTATTCATTTCTTAGGTTTAATAATTTATTGTTATTATTACTTTAATTTTGTTTACCTATTTTTAATGATTTTTTTTTGACAAAACAACTTAACATATTACTTCATATTCATGATCATGTTATATTTTTTGTTCAACAACCGAGGTTTTTCTACCGTCTAAAAATAGTTACGTAAGTAAAATAATGTCATACTATTATCAAGCGTGTGAATGAATTAATATGAAATTATTTTCATTTAACTAATAGTTTCATGCATTAAATATATAATTATATTAAATAGTATAAGAGAACGTATAGTCAAATATTATATATATATATATATATATATATATATATATATATATATATATATATATATATATATATATATATATCCTGCAAAGATTTAAAAAACACTTTAAACATTTTAAGTTTTCAATTTCAAAAGATACTTTTTTTTCTTTAGAGTACTAGTCTTTTTTAAGTGTGTAAAAGTTGTGTCTAAAGAAGACATTTTGACACCAAAATTAACCAAGTTAGTTAACAAACAATAAATACAGTAATTAATAAAAGTAATTAACATATCTCATAGAATGTATTATTTATACTAATGTTTATGGATCCTTACCTGCAAAAGTCCAAATCACATGATCCAATTAAGTGTTAATTTTAAATTATCATAGTTGATTATGTTAATGCTATCATCATATCGGTCCAAGGTGAAGGTCTTCCACTGCTTACAAAGTAGGGTTTCCGTGATGCCATCAATGAAAGAGTGTCGACAACCTCCTTCTATTGTTGATGAGGCATTAGTTGGTCCGCTAGTTTTGTAATTACTTTCTCCCTCATTCTCCTTGACCTAACATTCTCAGAAGTCTCCTTCTCCTTTCCCTTACCTTCAACCTTTTCCCTTACCTTCAACCTCCACCCTCCACTTCAGACTAACGTTCTTTCGTCTTAAGGTATCCATCTCTTCAACACTCATTTTCTTGAACTCAGCAAACACCTGTTGCATTTTCACCAGAGCTTCTAAGATAGTCTGCTATGTTAATTGAGGAGGGTCCTGCTTCCTTCGCTCCAACTATAAACGTTTCTCTTCACAAAATATAAGTCAGTCCCAAGGTGGACGCCAATTATTCTTACAAAACCGAATATATATCCGCCAAAGACTCAAAAAGTAGTTCAAAAATTTCAAGCCTTTAACTCCAGAGGTACTCGTCCTCTTTAAAGGTACTCGTCCTCTTTTGAGCTACTCGTCCTCCTTAAGCCAGGTAGGGTTTATGCCTACAAAAGATAATCCAACGCCTAAGTTAGCTAAGTACATAAAACAATAAATACAATAATTAATGAATATAATTAACATATCTCGTAAAATATACTATTTATACTACTGTTAATCATGAACCTTACCTAAATAGATCTGGACCACATGACTAAATTACTTATTAATTTTGAATTATCATAACTGATTATAAATAATACAGTTAGTGCAATATCATTTTGATCGAACGGTAGGAACCGGATACAACTTAATAGATCGATATGTACTTCACCACATATCGCTGTTGCGGACTCAAAGTAATGTGGTAATATTCAATATGTATATAATTATTGTTTCATGTAAAATATACCTGTGACTAGAGGTGTCAATTTAACCCGTGACCCCAGGGCCAACCCCAACCCATTATTCAAAAAACCCTATTTTAAGAAGTCCCTCAAGTAGGGGGTCAGAAAAAAACCTAAACCCCCAAAACTTCCTCTCAAGTGGGTTAGGGTCAAGGTTAAAGTGGATTTAGCCCCACTCCAAAACTTTAATTAAATTTTAAAAACAATATAATTTATATATACATAATTTATTGTAATTTTACTCTCTCTTTTATTTATATATATATATATATATATATATATATATATATATATAACAACGGTAAAATTTTGTTTAGCAAATTTTAACAACTATATTTTTAAATTTGAATTCAACACTGCTAATTAGTTGATGAACATTCATTACCAACGACTTTATGATCATAATAATTAATATTAATTATTTGAAATATATTTAATTAATTTTTTTAATTAGTATTTTTAATTGAGTTATTGAAGTCATATTTAGAATATTTTAATTTAACAAAGTCGTAATTGTGTATTCAATTAACTGAAATATTAATATATGTTTATGTCCATTTTTCATTTTCTGGATGTAATTTGGATTATAAAATTTATTTCACTATTATAATATATCTTTTATTTTAAAATATAACTTATCTTAAAGTATGGGTTGATTTTAGCTTGTAAAAAATTTAATGTTTTTTACTTTTATTAAAATATTTTTTTCTCAAACTTATAAATAAATATCTAAATAGTTTCTCTTAAATTATTTATAACTAATTAGTTTGGTCAAATTATATATTTTATACCTGATTTTATTATCATTAAATAATGTCTTATTATAAGAAATTCAAATGCAGATAGATCAATCATACACCATTACTAAGACTTAAATGTTTTAGTGACCATATTATTCTGAAGAGGAAATTATTTATATTATTTTATATTTTTACATATTAAAAATTTATTTTTATTAAAACCTCATATTTTATAAAAATGTTTAGAAAGGAGTTTGTCTAAATATATCATAAATATATTTTGATTTTTTTATAGAAAAGAATTATCCTTATTTAATACTTTATCAGTTTTTTTTTTTTTCTTCAAAGGTGTACTTCTACACTAAATTAAAAATAAACTCTGCAACTGGCAAGTAAGTAGATGTAAGTAAGTTTATCTATATAATAACTTAACGTGGTTGTTAATTATAAAGCACGTCATGATTACTTTTTTTATCTATTTTTTAAAATAACCTTCGTATATCTGTTTATGTGCGTTTTTTGACAGAAGAAATCTAAATTATCATAGTGTGAAATAGTGTATGTGGAAAAATGAAATTGTTGTCGAAGATTAGAACTTCTATAAAAAACGAAATATTATATCATAATTTAAATTCAATATATAGTTTATATATTCAAACAAGATTATATATAGAATTTTAAGTACGAAAAATAAATATTTATTTTATATAATAGAAAAGATAATTAGATAATTTTGATCTATCAAATATAATTGGATTATATGTTATATTTTGACTAGTTTTCTAATTTAAATTTTCCAAATTATGACACTTAATATATGTGTTTATTTTCTAGGAAAAAATACAATTTATTGTTGGATATTTAGTTTTTTCTATAAAAAGGAAAATCTATGTACTGATTCTCTAATCCATAAGGTTTTGAGACTTTTTAACCTTGAAAACTTTTTTAATAAAAAGTTTTTTTGGTCCTGTAAACTTTTTTGGTCCAAATCCACGTAAAATAAGACCATAACCAATGGTAAGAACCTATTTGACATGTCTAACTGTGATTATATCTTCCTACGCATCTATCTATATATGATAAATTTCAAAATACATTGAGTTATCTCTATCTAATCTACTTCTTTGGACTTTTATATATAGGTTAGATTTAAAAAATAGTGATAAATAGTAGGTAATTTTAAAAGAGAAAATATAACTGTATAAGTCCATGCCTAAATGTGAAAAAAAAAAAAGGAAAAGGAAGAAAAAGCAAGAAACCTCATCATTACAAAGGAAATTTTCATGCAAAAGCACAACCTCATCAGAGTACTTTAGGCCCACAACCTTATACATCATATATAAATCAAAGGCTTTTATATTTTTGTGAATAAAATAAAACTGCTGAGAATGATAGACTACTTTAATAACCAAACCCTAAATCTTGGGCCAACATGTCTCTCCAGATCTTAGTTCACATTATGCGATCTTGCTCTTACCAATTATTTGTGACGAATTTTATATTCATAAAATTAGTGCAGAATGCTTCTTCATATTATCAATGATTAATAAAAATTAGACACTTCTATTCATTTTTTAGTTATATTTTTATGTTTAATTATATATTTATCACTCAATTATTATTACTTTATGAATTTTATTATGTAACCTTTTATCTTGCATCTTTATATCATCGAGATTTTCAATTTTCACATATTCTACCGATATATTAAATGTCTAACAATATATTGACGTCTCCTTGTAAAATAATGATGTTTGATCACATTTTTTACAAAACAATGTTGTTTTGTTACAAAAACATCACGCTACATATGTGTCTTGAAAAACACAATGGTAAAATATTTAAAAAGAAAATTCATATGATAAAATGTATAAAAATTGATAATAATCATGTGACAGAATGTGTTATATTAATCTTTTTATTTATAATATTTTAATATCATTTGTTTAAAAATATTAAAATTAATTACATTATCTTTATAGATATTTAAATAAGTTGAAGTTTTATAATAGCAAAAATGAAAAATGAGTAAGATAAATATATAACTTATAAGAAGAATATCACATAAATTTATTATTTAATATTTTTGATTGAAAGTTGGGTATTAGTATTTTATAGAGTTGCTGAAGATTTGCTTAGAAAGTCTCACAATTTTAACAATTTTTTTTAGTCGTAGTATTATTACAAAATTAGTTCTCCTTTCAACATAGTTTGTTTTATATATAAAACAATATAATCAAAATTGAACCTGAAGCACTAAATTAAGAAATATGAATTGATATTCTTCTAACAAAGAATGGTAATGCGATCGCACAATTTGATCACACGGAAACAACAATTATAGTATATAATGATATTGGGAAGAAAAATGTTGAAGCCAAGTTTAACATAAACAATTAATACACTTTTTTGCTGTTCTAAAGCTGTCAAAATGCGTAATCTGACTCGATGTAGTAATCTGACTCGATGCAATTTGGTGTACTATAGATTGGTTAATGAGTCAACTCAACCCAACTCACTTATTAATGAGTTGAAAAAATTCAAACTCGACTCAACCCACGGGTTGATGGGTTAAAGGGTTGGTTTACTGACTCATTTAATTATAAGTTTTTTTTTTAAATAAAAAAATTATAACTTTTTAATTCAAATCTAAATAAATTTCACTATAAAATGATGTTAAACTCCAAAAACAATTCAAAATAAAGAAAAGTATTATACAATCTAAGCATAATCCAAAAACATGTACAAAAGACAAACAAATAAGTTTTTAATATTGATAATTTCTTTATCACATGTCAATTTATAATATTGGAGTCTTGAATAGATAAATCTATAATATTTTTCTCTCTTTAAACATTTTCTTTTTTATCACCATCTACAAGATAATGAAAAAAATGCTAACTAATAATATTGAAATACAAAATAATAAATAATTAAATTAAATTAGGTGGATTGGTGAGCCAACCCGGTTCACCACGGGTTCAACCCGATGAACTGAGTTCTAAGTGAGCCGGGTTAAAAACTAACCCACATAAAAAAAATTACATTTTTTTCAAACCCAATCCGACTCAAACCCATGATGAACCGAATTGATCCGTGGATTACAACCCATTTTGACAGCACTAGCTTTAATCACGCTTTAGTGTCCATATATGACTTAATGCTCTCAATCAAATGAGCTGTTTATAAATTGTTTGATTCATGTTGTTATCTAATTATTAGGTCCTAGAAAATTTCTTAAACATCATATGCGTGGTCCTAAAGGAGTTGCTTGAAGTGGGCACGATTGAGCATATTTTTTGTCTAGTTAAGTTGCACGAGGTAATTCCATCATGAGATAAATGTCTAGATATATAGATATGATAGTGCATAGATAGGATTTGTGCAAGGCTACTATAGAATGAAGGATTCTCAATGGAGAATGTAGAGTTTAGCATGTTAGTAAAGCAAGGCAAAAAAGGGAAAAGATGCATACACGAAATGTATAATGGGATCCAGGTAACAAAGAATTTAGAATATACATTCTGATTATGCAATCTGTAATGTTTTATTTTTTTATTTTTTTATTTTGCTGTTGATAATATACAACCCAAAATGCATTTTTTATTTTATATTTCAGAACGTAGAATTCAAAATAATTTGTATTTTGTATTGTACATTTTGCAATATAAAAATTATATTTCGAATTTATATTTCATAATGTATAATCCGAAATACAATTTTTACATTCCAGACTCTGCTTACAAGAACGTCTCTAAATTGTGTAGTTTGAAACTCAAAATGAAAAGAAGGTAATTTGGAATTTTTAAATGTATGGAAGGTCAAGAAGAAATTACTAAGGTGGAAGAAGAAATTATGGAGGTGCAGAAAGAAACTGTCTTGATTAGTTAGATTAAAAAAATTAGGGTTAAATATGTTTTTAGTCCTGTACTTTGGGACGATTTTGGTTTTAGTTCCTCTTTCAAACTAAGGTACAATTTAGTCCTTCAACTTTAGAAAACTCTGATTTTATTAGTTCTTTTTACCAAAATTTTTTAACTTTATTTGTTGTTTCAAGTACGTTTCATTATAGCATTTGGATTGTTTACACTATTCATTATAGCATTTGGATTGTTTACACTATTTGACACATTTTTGCTTCAATGTTAACTGAGAAACGCGTTTGAACAACAAATAAAGTTAAAAAAATTTGGTAAAAATGACTAATAAAATCAGAGTTTTCTAAAGTTGAAGGACTAAATTGTACCTTAGTTTGAAAGAGGGACTAAAACCAAAATCGTCTCAAAGTATAGAGACTAAAAACATATTTAACTCAAAAAATTACAAGTTTTGATATGGATTGAAATTAAATTTAATTCATTAAGAATTTTATTCACCTAAGTTGAATCAATAGTCATTGAAGCAAATTCATCAACCCATGATAAAAAAAAAGGGTTAAATATGTTTTTCGTCCCCCAACTATTGACCGTTTTTGTGTTTAGTCCCTCTTTCAAACTATAGTACAATTTAGTCCTTCAACTTTAGAAAACTATGGTTTTAGTCTTTTTTACCAAATTTTTTAAACTTTATTTGCAGTTTCAAGCACGTTACATTATAGCATTTGGATTGTTTACACTGTTTGACACATTTTTGTTTCAATGTTAACTGAGAAAAGCGTTTGAAACAGCAAATAAAGTTAAAAAAATTTGGTAAAAAGAACTAAAACCAGAGTTTTCTAAAGTTGAAGACTAAATTGTACTATAGTTTGAAAGAGGGACTAAACACAAAAACGACCAATAGTTGGAGGACGAAAAACATATTTAACCCTAAAAAAAACACTTTTACAAAGTCTAATAACAATATAACATAATTAAAAAAAAAAAGTGGAGGAAGAAGATATATAGAGCTCTATGTTTTGTTATCTTCTTCAAGCTTTCCTTCTCTCTCCCTTNTTTTATTTCAAAATAAAAACCTCTTTATCCACGAGGTTCTTTTCTCAACATTATTATCACTGTATGAAATTAATTTAATTATTCATTATTTAATCTTTCATTTTATTGGTTAAAAAAAATATAATCATAAATGAGGATGAAGATGTTTCAAAAGATNAATATGTNNTGCATTTTCATTCAAGACTTTAATTCTTTATAATTCGCAAAAGATATTAATGATTTGATATTGGATAATAATATGTAATTTTATGATTTTGGATTGTATTAGCTTGTTTGGAGTTCATGAATGTATTTTTATGTAATTTTAAAACACTTAATCTTAGCTTTCTTTGAACTTTAATTGAATGTTAGGTGTGATTTGTCGATAAAATGAGTTTTGAATGAAATTATGCACTAAAATAAACTTTTTAAGCCTTGTTAGAATATAGTTGTTTTAGGCATACAATATGTACTAGACACTTTAGCTAGAAGAGTCTAATTCAAGACTTTTGTATGTTGAAATCTAATCATCTATGAGCTGAATTTTGATGATATTATATAAAGGCATAAATGTTTCTTGAGCATTTTAATGTGTCATTTATGTACCTGAAGTGAAAGCAAGCTTGTAAATCCTTTCTAGAGGATACAAGGATGAATTGTCTAATTATAAATGACCCCATAATTGATTCAATCATGGCTAAATTGAAGAATTTCCAATGGTTGAGAAGAAATTAAGACTAACTAACACCGTTAAAAAAGTTGCTAATGTGGTTAACGGTAGTTTTTTATCCCTCTGTCTTCCTCCATATCTTTCCTTCTCTCCCTCCTTCTTCCAATCTTCCCGTCGTCCATATCACAAAACTCTTCCACACATCCATTCTTCCACACATCCACTCTTCCACACAATCACAAAACGCTTGTTTGACAACAAATTGACAATGACACGTGTCGTTCTGTCATTTGTTGTTTTAAATGACTTTTTCAAAAAGATAAAATGAGTTTTTGTGGGCACTTTTGGAAAGCAAAAAACTGAAAAATCTGTTGGCGCCTTCACCATTTTTTTCATTTGAAACTCTTTCTCGTCAGTTTCGTCATTCTCAACTCTCGCTCCACCATTTTCAACTCTCGCTCCACCATTCGAAACTCTCGTTCCATTATTCTCAACTGTCGCTCCACCATTCGAAACTTTCGTTCCACCATTCGAAACTCTCGCTCTATTCGAAACTCTCGCTCCACCATTTGAAACTCTCGCTCTATTCGAAACTCTCGCTCCACCATT
>NW_014543257.1:58869-87647 GCF_000741045.1 Vigna radiata var. radiata | reverse complement strand
TCCGCCACCGAGGTCGTCTTTCTTCATCGTTGTTCGTTGGTGCTTGGGTCCACCTATTCTCTGGAGGAAGTCGTTTGTCTTTGTCCGCCATTGAAATGCTAGGAGGAAGTCTCGCTTGGGGCCACCAATGACGTCTTTTGGATTAATATAGCATTAGAAATGTTTTGTTTGTTTTGATTCTGATTTTATACCAAGTGAATAAACATTGTATACAAGTATAATGTTGAAAATTTTTACACATTTGTACATAATTATAGCAAATCAATACACCTAAATTATTTTTGATTAATTCTTCTTGAAATTCGTTTTCTTTCTTTGTGTTTTTGGTTGAGTGAGTTTATTCATTACCTTTATGGGTCAAATTTGATGTGCCCCTGTACTGATGAGGAGTTGGACTGGTAATCGCTTACCTCCCTTTCCAGAAAAAAATTGGCCTTTTGTACCAAAACTTGAGGGTTGCTACCCAGTCCTGGCTGAAGAGCTCCTAATGAGACCTTAGGGGTGTTATTTGATACAAGTGTTGTTGTGAGGAAGAGTCAGATTGACACTTATGTGCTTGTGTAATCGATTACAGAGTGGCTGTAATCGCTTACCAGTGGAAAAACAGAAATCTGTACTAAAACTTCAATGCTGCTACCATGCTTTGGTAGAGGCGCTCCCAAGTGCGTGCTTAGTCCTAAGTTGGCGAGATTTTTTGAAGGATGTTGAGTTAAAAGGTTGATTTTCATGACCAATGACCTGTTGCTTTAGTATAAACATGGTTGGTTATTATTTGATACAAGTGTTGCTGTGAGGAAGAATCAGAATGACACTTATGTGCCTGTGTAATCGATTACAGAGTGGTTGTAATCGCTTACCAGTGGAAAAACAGAAATCTGTACTAAAAGTTCAACGCTGCTCCCATGCTTTGGTAGAGGCGCTCCCAAGTGCGTGTTTGGTCCTAAGTTGGTGAGATTTTTTGAAGGATGTTGAGTTAAAAGGTTGATTTTCATGACCAAGGACCTGTTACTTTAGTATAGACATGGTTGGTTAGTATTTCATACAAGTGTTGCTGTGAGGAAGAGTCAGATTGACACTTATGTGNCTGTGTAATCGATTACAAAGTGGCTGTAATTGCTTACCAGTGGAAAACCAGAAATCAGTACTAAAAGTTCAACGCTACTCCCATGCTTTGGTAGAGGCGCTCCCTAGTCTGTGCTTGGTCCTAAGTTGGTGAGATTTTTTGAAGGATGTTGAGTTAAAAGGTTGATTTTCATGACCAAGGACCTGTTGCTTTAGTATAGACATGGTTGGTTAGTATTTCATACAAGTGTTGCTGTGAGGAAGAGTCAGATTGACACTTATGTGCCTGTGTAATCGATTACAGAGTGGTTGTAATCGCTTACCAGTGGAAAAGCAGAAATCTGTACTAAAAGTTCAACGCTGCTCCCATACTTTAGTAGAGGCGTTCCCAAGTGCGTGCTTGGTCCTAAGTTAGTGAGATTTTTTAAAGGATGTTGAGTTAAAAGGTTGATTTTCATGACCAATGACTTGTTACTTTAGTATAGATATGGTTGGTTATTATTTGATACAAGTGTTGCTGTGAGGAAGAGTCAGATTGACCCTTATGTGCCAGTGTAATCGATTACAAAGTGGTTGTAATTGCTTACCAGTGGAAAAACAGAAATTTGTACTAAAAGTTCAACGCTGCTCCCATGCTTTGGTAGAGGCGCTCCCTAGTCTGTGCTTGGTCCTAAGTTGGTGAGTTTTTCTGAAGGATGTTGAGTTAAAATGTTGATTTTCATGACCAAGGACCTATTGCTTTAGTATAGACATGGTTGATTAATATTTCATACAAGTGTTGCTTTGAGGAAGTGTCAGATTGACACTTATGTGCCTGTGTAATCGATTACAGAGTGACTGTAATCGCTTACCAGTGGAAAAACAAAAATTTGTACTAAAAGTTCAACGTTGCTCCCATGCTTTGGTAGAGGCGCTCCCAAGTGCGTGCTTGGTCATAAGTTGGTGAGATATTTTGAAGTTATTGTTTCATGTTTGTTATTTTAGATGGGTGAGTGAGTTTAATGGTCATGAGTGGTCTTTAGTGCACCAATGAACATGTTGGGTCATTGAATTGTTCAGAAAAAACTGTCATTTAGGTGCTTTCATTTAAGTTAGATGAGCTCCATTAGCATGTCTTGCCTAAAAATGGACTTTCATCCACAATGGACATGACAAATTTCGGTTATGAAAGACATTGAAATGGAATAAAAATTTTTCATAAACTCAAAATTGATGAATGATCAACAACGATGACCAACAACAATTCAAATGAAAATGACAATAAAAAAGGGAATAACCTACATCTTTATTAACATTCAAAATATTGAATACAATTGTTAACTCATTGGCAAGTGTACCAAATCGTTCAAGTAATAAAACTGGTAAGACCAGGTATCGTTTTCCCAAGAGACTTGTGCAACACATGACAATTCTTCCTTTCATAACTCAATTAGACATCAAAGTGCACAAAAACACAAGAAACTCTTTTTGGTATTTTTATCAAACAGTTGGTGTGCAAGGAATTTAACATAGTGTATTTACAATTTGTCAAGACTAGAGTTCATCCACTTCATTCTCATGCATTTACAAACAACTCAATTCCATCAATTAAGTGTTCAATTTCAGTTCTAAGTTCAAGTCATATTTTCCAATATATCAAGAACCAAAATTCAAGCCATGGGTGATCAAGCCACAACAAGCATTAAGCATAGAAATCAAATACTAACATTGAAATGGAAAAGCATATGTATTAACATCACAAAATACACAAGATTCAGTTTATTACATCTAATCTCAACAAATAGGAAAAGCTCTCCATGGAGGAGAACTTAGGGTTCACAATATTGAAGAGATAGGAAAGAAATTGGAACCAAAGAGAAGATGCAAAGCCTTTCCCAAGGTTCTTGGCAGCTGCTCCATGCTCCATTTGCGCCTCCCCTTCGCATCTCCATCTCCAATCTGTGACCCATCTTCTTCCTCAACCCAAAAGGGGCAAAATCACCATTGAAGAAGCTTGAAGACCCAAGGAGGAGTGGGAGAGCTTCCAACACCCCAAATAGCCTCCAAGGGCCTCTCACAATCTTTCTAGGTGAAGAATGAAGTGTAGGAGGAGAAGTCCCTCAAAAAATCGCGAGACCCATGTTTAAATAACCCATTTTTGACACATCAGCGAATTTTCGCGCCCAGCGCGGCTTCCTGGCGCCCAACGCGACTTTTCACTGCATTAGAAGTGAGTTACAGCAAGTTTTCACGCCCAGCGCCACTTTCTGGCGCCCAGCCCCATTCTCTGGCGCCCAGCCCCATTCTGTGGCGCCCAGCCTGAAATCTCTCTGCAACTCTGGCGCCCAGCTTGGAATTCTGGTGCCCAGCTTGGATTTCTCTGCAACTCTGGCGCCCAGCTTGGGCGGTTTTGACAGCATTCTAAAATTGAGGCTCTTGTGCGATTCCAAAGGCGTCCAACATGGGTATTTGCTTCAAATTGATCTATTATTGTCCCAAAACATGCTCCCTTGAGTTCTTGCTTGTTTTCCTCCACTAGAATTGCTTCCTATTCCTTTATTTCACACACTCAAACATAAAGATTAGAGGTAAAAACAAGCATATACTAAATAAACACAAGAAAACTAAAAAACACACTAAACGTGAGGATAAAACAAGGTTAAAGCTATGAAGGAGTTGATTTTGCTAGTAAAATGATGCTTAGATAATGGTGAGAATTAGCATTATCAACAATACAATTACATTTACATCTGCCTACATTGATCTGCTACTGCCAATAATCACTAAATACAAAATTCACTCATGTTTTGGACTATGTCCAATGTACGGGTTCTATAAGCTTTATTCTTGTAACGCTTTCGTCGTCATTCCTTCATAGGGTTATTTTTTACGTGTTGGTTTTTATTTCCTTCAAATCCTCTCCAATTGTATTAGTTGATGCTTTTACAGAGAAGCAACAAATTTCTTTGCTTGATGCACCAAGATCATCAATGAACTGAAATTTAACAAAAATTACAATTGTATAAAACCATAAAAGGAAATTCTAACAATAAAGGAAAGGGAAAAAACCGAAACGAGATAGGGGAAAACCAAAGGTCATATGGCATATACCTTGCTCTCACTGGACAATTCCATTTCGCGCAATACAATATACATAATCAAACCATAAAGGTGAGACCTTGAACAAACAAAAGAGAGCTTTCTTGTATCAAGTACCCAAAAACCCCAAAACCCAAAACGATTATATGAAGGCTGTAATCAATTACCAGTGGATAAATGTGATAAATGCTTATTGTTGGCAATAACTATTGTCCAATCAGTTGGACACTTTTTGCTTCACCTGTTCATTAAAGATTCGTAACAAAAGTCAAGTAGAACTTAATACTTACGAAGCAAAAAGTAGTCCAATAAAGACAAATATCAATAGCAAACTATATACAATAAATTTAAACACACTTAAACTTGACAGGGAGATTTATGAACGGATCATTTATTAGTAAAACTTAATCCGAATAATGGCAGTTTATCCAGAATATAACATTTTCCATAATATATAGTCGCTCAATTGTTTCCTTGTGTATTTTTTTTTCTTGGGGCATTGGATTACAGGAGTTACCTTGTATTAGAAATATAAAAAAATTGAAGCAACTTCTTCTGAGCATGAAAACAATAATTTTATCAAATCTAAGCATTAATAACTTGTGATCACCTGAGCTTTAATTAGAACACTTCTTTTGTCTTGCTCCGCTTTTGTCAAATCACAAAAACCACGTTCCAGTGCATCAAACATATCACATTATATCACATTATGTTCTAGAATGCTGACAATTATCAACGAGCTTATGCAACCTTAACAGTGAAAATTTCATATCAAATAAAAGTGTTACATCTAAACTTTTGCGTATATACTTTTTAATTAATTATAATTTGTATAAATAGTAAGTTTATTATGTTATACCGTAATTAATAATATAATAACTTTCATACTTATCTCTACATTAAAACTTAGTTTCTTTCTTAAATAGTGTTTATCTAACTACTTTTAAAGTTACGCTTCTTCTTGAAATTATTTTTAAAGAAAAAACCTTTCAATTTTAAATGTATTTTGTTTTTCAATTTTTCAACAATTGTTTCGGGTTTAATATCTAATAAAAAAAAAGAATATATATATATAAACTAATACCTTAGCATATTGTATCCAACCAAATAATAGGGAACTCACCTTTACTTCAGCTTATTTATGAGAATCTTAGAAATATAAGTGCAATCAAATTAAAATCAAAATCTTTTAAAATATGAGTATATACTTTTGAAAAGATTTACTATCTCTGATATCACATGGAGCAGAGATTCCCCTAATCTATGTTCTATTTATAAGATAATACCATTACAAAGGAAAACAAAAAAACAAAAAAAAATCAAAAAACAAGTCATGATGATAAAAATTAATTATATGCTTCAAAGTAGTTTTAGTTGCACCCACTTATGACTTAACTAGATATCTAATTTGCACATTTACATTCCTATCATGTCTCCCACACTTGGAGAATTTTATACCGTGATCATAATCCAAAAATTCAAAGCTTTAAGTGTTGAATCAAGTTCTATTGATATTCAATCATCCAGCATCACAAACAAGCTTAATATTAAACATAGAAATTTAAAATTTCACATGATTTTTCCAAGAATTAGTAATTGACTTAATAAATAACATCCACATGATTAAAAATTATTCAAACCCCTAATTGAAAAAGAGATATTACCAATTCGAGAGAGTCTGGATCATATTCCCAAGTCAATAAGGCCTCAAGTCCCTCCCTGCTGCAAATTGGACCTGAAATCACACTTAAGTCAAGTAAACTTCTAATATCCATTAATGGAAAATAAGAAATGGAACAAAATACAATTAAACACAATAACAAATGATGAAGATGAGCAAGGACCTCAAAGCACCGACACAATTGATGCAACTTTCCTCGGACTATTCCCTGATGAGAGTAACAAAATTAGAAATCTTGTCTGTCATTCATCAAATATCGTTTCAAGAAACCAATTTATTAACATAATTATATCAAACATTGTAGAAAAAGACAAGATAAAAAATAAAATACTGGTAATAAGAGGGTTTCAAGAAGACCTCACGGAAGACTCGCCACATCAAAGAATAACCCCAAACCCCCTATCATCATCACTCGCAACAGCGCCAACGCCCTCAAAACGCACGATGACATGGAAGTCGTCGACCGATGCGAAATCATCAACAACATCTCCACCTCTGCACGAGCTCATCCTTGTCGCCACCATCACCGTCGTTCTTTTCGGCGACTTTAGCAGCCAAAGCGCTGACGGACAAACCAGCAACAAACTTCATTTTCAATGAATGACAAACAAACAACTGTAAAATAAAATAAAAAAATAATATTTTTTGCTACAAATAACCAACAAAACTCAAAAACCCCCCAAAACCAAAAAAAAAAGAAAAATGACCAACAAATGTCAAAACCCATAACCCAAATACGAATACGGGACAAAGATAAAGTTCATACCTTGTTTGAAAAACCAATGTAACTTGACAAACCGATGGCACAAAAAAGGTAAGAACTTTGACGAAATCGACACCCAATGAGACAAGCGTAATCTCGAACTTAAGAGAGAAACCCAACGACGAAGAAAATTCCTCAAGATCCACAAAGATTGCTCAATCACCACTTCAACGCCTTCAAAAAATGGAGACAGAGAAGAAGAATCTGAAATGGAGAGAGAGAACTTCAAAGCAAAACGAAAACCTAAAATGAAGAGAGAGACTTTCCAAGGAGAAAGAGTGCTGAAAAGGAACGAGAGTGTTTTCGGAATAACAAAAAGTGTCCCTTTTCAAATATTTTTTTAATAAAAAAAATAAAAAAAATGGACCAATACAACGCTGACAGGTGGCGTTGTCAAACGCATTGTCAAATTCTTATCGCGATCCAATTTATTACACTCAAATTCTTCTCATTTCATTTTAAAGAAGAATATGCAATTATTATGGTTAATGGAATATACTACAGAAAGAGATAAAAGGAGAGAGAGATAGATGGGTCCTTCTTGTCGCAATAGCAATGGTCGATCACCGCTCGTTAGTCAACAGCGTCAAATCACTTCATTCTTCGCCAAATCCCCGTCCCCCTCTCCCACCCTCGCCAAAACCAAACCCTAACCACGATTCAGATCCTAACCCTAGCCCTAGTTCCACGACTCTCACTCCCTCACCTCTCAATCCCAAGCCGAACAAATCCCTTCTTGTGATCGGGGCTTCCGTTTCTCCATCCTCTGCTTTATCTTCTCTCTATGGCCAAGAAGTCGTTGGCCGAAGGTTGAAGATTTATTGGCCGTTAGACAAAGCCTGGTACGAAGGTTCCATCAAATCCTTTGATAAAAGCACCTCAAAGCACGTGGTTCGTTACTTAGATGACGAAGAGGAATCGCTCATCCTGGTCGAGGAGAAAATCGTGGCTCCACCAGTACTCTACAAAGAAACTTAAACGCTTGCATCGCGGATTCCCCGACATCAGGAAGATGGAGATTGATGAGGAAGAATTAAAAGAAGAAAGTAGTAAAGGAGAAAAAGAAGAACATGATAGTGTTAACAATGATGATGATGATTCCAATGATGAGGATTGGGGGAAGAAGGCTGCATCATTGGAGGATGCCGGGGATGGGGAAGAAGATACAGATTTAGAGGACGAGGACGAAGTGGATGTAGCAGCAAGTGCTAAAGGAAAAAAGGTTGAGGCTAAAAAGTGGAAACTAAATGCAACGGATAAACTAGAGGCTGCGAAAAAGAGCAAGAGTGGAGTGGAAGTTTGTAAAGGGAGTTTCAAGCTCTCAGTTTTGGAGCCTACTACTAATTTAGAGAGTAACTGACTTAATCATTTGAAGGGAGATTTCGAGCATGGAAACTGTTTGAGTCTTCTTTGATCAGATTTTGAACCTTTGCAACCTTATTTTTGTTACCTTTTTTGTAAGGTGGCTGGGAGTGTGGGCGTTAAATATGAAAATTTTCAAATTTATGGGCAAAAATTAAGAAGCACGTGCTATTTTGGTAAATCAAGCATGATGAGAAAGATTTCCTAATAAAAAGAATAAAGCAACAGGGAGTTAGTGATTGTTATTGTTTTTTTTCTTTATTGAAACTTCTTGTCTATTCTGTTTTCTTTCCAATTTTTTCTATGTGAGTTTTGTGATATGACGGTAGATGGAAGAGTGGAAGAAGGAGGGAGAGAAGTTGGGCGCAAAGAAGCAAGGAAAGAGATGGAGAAAAAGGAAGGGAGAGAAGCAGTCAAAGATCAACTTAGTGTTAGAAAAGAAAAAAAGAGAAAATAACGTACTGTACAACCGTTAGCCACATCAACAACTTTTTTAACGGTGTTAGTTTTGGAGGACTAAAATCAAAGTTTCTTTAAGGAAGAGGACTAAAATGTACCTTACTTCGAAAGAGAGACTAAAACCAAAACCGCTTGATAGTATATGGACTATAAACATATTTAACCCTATTTTGAAATATAGTTAAAAATAAAACCAGACTAGTTATATATTTAATTGTATTTTTATTCTAAAATACAATTGAAGATAAAATAAAACTATAAAATGTTATATATATATATATAGGTTTAATTAAGTTTGAATTCATGATAAATTTGAAAATTTTTAATTTAATTTCTTATAAATTTTTATGGTTCATTAAATAAAATTATATTTTTTAATTAAATTTATATTATTTAATTTCTTTTTTAATTAATGTAACTATGTGGCTCTTAATTGGGTGATGTTACTGTTTTCCTGTCGGTAACCTTCTACGTCACCGGTAAAATTACAATATTAAAAAGTTATGGTTTTCATAATTTTTTAATTTTATAAAATTATAGAATTATAATACAATTAAATATATGTATGTAGTCATGGTAAATACGTATTCGCTTTTTTCCAAAATTTTAATAATAATTTTAATTCAATCAGATTATTATTATTAGTTTTTAATTAAACACTTTTCATGTAATGTTTGAGTTGTTAATTTTTTTTAATATGTTTTTGCTTCATTATTAAATGAAAAATATGTTTGAGAGAAATAAATCAAATTTTAGAATTAAAAGACAGAAAAAAAAGTAATTTTAAATTTTTTTTTATAGAAACATGAATATCATGAATGAATGTATTGTGTTATTAAACGTATTTTTTTTATTCTATGCAATTTTTAAGATTAAAAAAAAAAGAAAAAAGAAATTAAAAATTCGATGGAATAATAGGATGATATGCTTCTGTTACATATTTATTAATTAGAAAGCTTTTGTTTTCAAAAGGTTGTGTGGCTCAATTGAGAGTATTATTTTTGGATTAGAAGTCATGTGATTATGTCTTAACTAGTGCATAAAATGTTTTGGTTGTTTTATATAACGTGTTTATATGTTAGTGGTAGATGATATAATCAATTGAATCTTGATAGTTTGATAGTTGATATGATTGTTTGATACTCAAAAAGAACGAGGTTCAAACCTTGGTTAGTGTGTTATGCACCCGATGCTTGTGTTAACATTAGGTGATGTTATATGTAAAACATGTTTGATTGATGGTAGTTGGTTGTTGGCTATAATAGAACTAATAGAAATGTAGTGGAAATAATTTTGGAGGAAAGCAACTAAAATGAAAAAGATCTATATGGCAACTGAGTTGTATGGTTTATATACAAGTAGAAGATAGTAACTAAAATAATAGAAAAGTGTTTGAATGAAACAGAATTTGAATTATATAGGCATTACTCTTAATTCAAGCTAGGTAAGTGACACAACACCAATTTCCTTTCGTATAGCAATTCTTTGAGCCAATTTCTTGGTAAGCAGCATAACACCCTGCAATATATTCAATTTCACAACTTGAAGAAGCAACAAAGTATTGCTTCTTAGAGAACCATGTGAGATAGGTGCTCCATTCACAAAGTAGATGTATCCAAAATTACTTTTCCTCTCAACTGTATCCCCTCCATAATTTGAATCACAAAAACATGTGAGTTTTAATCATTTTTTTGTCTTCCATAAGGAAATAGTATTCCATAATCTAGTGTACATTTGATATATCTCAAAATGCGCATAGCAGTAAGCATCTGGCTCTTCTTGGGTTGACTCATGAATATGCCTATCAGACCAACACAAAACATCAATTCTGGCATGCTATTACGCAAGAAACACAATGATCCAACTATCTGCTTGTAAATAGTTTCATTCACCTCCTCTTCTACATTATCCATTCTCAATTTGGCATTAACCTCCAACAGACTCTTGGCAACGTTGCACTGATGCCTTTTAAACCTTTTCAACAACTCCTTTACATACTTTCATTGATGCATAATAAGACCAGTAGCAATATGAGTAAATTCCATACCTAGGAAATAACTAAGTTTTCCTAGATTAATCATCTCAAACTTAGATTTCATCAACTTCTTGAACTCTTCTATATCTTTCAAGCTCGATCCAGTCACCAAGAGATCATCTCCATATAAGTAAATGATCATCATATTTCCTTCTAAACTTTCTTTCACATACACTCCATGTTCAATTACACACTTTTCAAAATCGTGATTGAGAAATAAGAATCAATTTTCTTGTTCCATGCTCTGGGAGCCTGTCTCAAGCCATAAAGTGCTTTCTGCAGCTTATATACCATGTGCTCCTCATCTCTTCCACTGAATTTAAGAGGCTACTGAACATAAACTTCTTCCTCCAAAGATCCGTGCAAGAATGCTGATTTGACATCCAACTGAAACTGAAAATGTTATTGATTCCTCCATGGAAGAAGATCGACTAGATGAAGACAAATTAGAGGACATGATCCGCGATGTTAGCGTAGAAAATTTTGCCAAAGCTCACGTGTATGAAACGATGTCGGCTGATGCGAAAACACCTTTGTATGTCGGTTAAGCTAAGTTCACACGGTTGTCAACGATGTTAAGATTCATGAATTTGAAGGCGACCAATGGATGGACTGATAAGAGTTTCACAGAATTGTTGACGTTCTTGAATGAAATGCTGCCAGATGGAAATACACTACCCACTCGTAATTATGATGCGAAGAAAATTCTTTGTCCGTTGGGTATGGAGAAAATTCTTTCACAGAAAGTTCTTTTTTGACTGCATTTTATATAGAAAAGAGTTTGAATTTTTGAAAAAGTGTCCAAAATGTGGTTATCACGATACAAGTAAAAAAACAATAGTGAAGATAATGGTCAGATAGAAAAAAATGGATCTGCTTTGAAAGTAATTTGGTACCTTCCAATTGTGCCTAGACTTAAGCATTTGTTTGCAAATCCAAAAGATGCTAAAAACCTTAGATGACATGCAGATGAGAGAAAAGTTGATGGGCTACTTCGTCATCCACCTGATTCAAAGCAATGGAAAAATATTGATGAACAATTCCTCCAATTTGATCAAGAATGTAGAAATCTTAGGCTTGGTTTAGCCATTAATGGAATGAACCTATTTGGAAATCTAAGTACCAATTACAGTTGTTGGCCAGTTATATTGANAATTTACAACTTATCTCCTGCATTGTGCATGAAGAAGAAGTACATGATGTTGTGTATGCTGATATCTGGTCCAAAGCAGCCTGGAAATGACATGGATGTTTATCTAAGCCCACTAGTTGAAGACTTGAAGTTGATGTGGGTTGGGTTGAAATATTTGATACATTCGCTTCTGAAACTTTTGTGATGCATGCAATGTTATTTTGCACCATTAATGACTTTCCAGCTTACGGTAATTTGTCAGGATATAGTGTCAAGGGTCATAAAGCATTTCCTATATGTGAAGAAAACACTGCAGCTCATCAATTGAAATACAGAAGAAAGATGATGTATCTGCATCATCGGATATTTCTAAAATGTAATCATTCATATCGAAGGTTAAAAGAAGCATTCAATGGATATTAAGAGAGTGACGAAACACCAAATCCAATTACTGGCATTCAAATTCTTGAAAAATTTAATAAAATACATCATGTATTTCGGAAAACATCCAATAAGCCATCTGTAATGACCCCTTGGAAGAAGAAACCAATATATTTTTATCTTCCATAGTGGTCAAAGTTAGATGTTAGACATTACATAGATGTGATGCATGTGGAGAAGAATGTGTGTGATAGCTTGATTGGTACACTACTCAACATTCAGGGAAAGACAAAAGAGGGAGTCAATGCTCATTTGGATTTGGTTGACATGAATATCCGAGAAGAATTGGCACCCAGGGAGATTAGTAAATGTACTTATTTACCCCCTGCATGTTACACAATGTCTAGACAAGAGAAGATAAGTTTTTGCCTTTATTTAAAGGGTATCAAGGTACCACAAGGATACTCTTCAAACATGAAGAGTTTAGTGTCGATGTAGGACTTAAAGTTTGTTGGCATGAAGTCTCACGATTGTCACGTCTTAATGCAGCAATTGTTACCGGTGGCTATTTGTGGGATTTTGCCCAAAAATGTTAGGCAGACCATAAACAGGTTGTGTTCATTTTTCTCGTCGATTTGTAGTAAAGCCTTCGCTACTACAAAGTTAGATGAACTTCAAGGCGATATTGTTATCATCTTGTGTCAATTAGAGATGTTTTTCCCTCCATCTTTTTTTGACATCATGGCACATTTACTTGTTCATTTGGTTAGAGAAATCAAGCTGTGTGGACCGGTATACTTAAGATGGATGTATTCTATTGAGCGTTATATGAAAATTTTGAAAGGGTATGTTAAAAATCCATATTGTCCCGAAGGTTTAGTGATTGAAAGGTATATTGTTGAGAAAGTATTAAGTTTTGTTCAGATTACATGACATCAACAAATCCAATAGGAGTTCCTCGCACATCATGGTTGAATAAATGTTCTACAAGTAAAAGCATCCAAGGTGTGAATGTGGTGACGAAAGATCACGAAGAATTGTTGCAAGCACATCTTTATATATTGAACAAAACAGATGAGTTGATCCCTTTTTGCAAGCACACAAAGCCATTGTGAAGAATAAAAATTCAAGACAATAAGAGAAATGACAATTGATGGAGCATAACAGAACATTTATGTCTTGGTTCAAATTTGAAATTGACAAAGAGCCAAATTCTTCTCAGACTTTGTTGTGGCTTGCAAATGGTTTAAAGTTTGATGTTGTATGTTGTACAGGTTATGAAGTCAATAATTGCACATTCTATACGAAGACTTTGGATGATAAAAGCACAGTACAAAATAGTAGAGTTAGTTTAAAAGTTGAGTCGCTTTAATTTTCCTGTACTTGGATCAATGAGATATTATGGTATAATAGAACAAATATGGGAGGTTGATTACACCAAGTTTTGTGTTCCATTGTTCAAATGTAATGGTTTGACAATAAGATTGGTGTGAAAATATATGAATCGCGTATGACACTAGTTGATTTTCGAAAGGTGGGTTATCGAGACGAACCATTTATCATGGTACATCAACCATCTCAGATTTTTTATGTCAAAGATCCTACGTCTGACCATTGGTATATCACTCTTCAAGGCAAAAAACAAATTGAAGTTAACGAAGACAATCTGATTAATATTCATATTGCTGATAACCATTCATTTCAAACTACGACAAATTTGGATGACCAACCTCTAGTTGACAATGTACATGCAATTCGGTTAGATCATAATGAAGGAATATACATATGATCAATCCATATCTTTATGTATGAATTTCAAATTTGTGTATAAGTTTTTTATTAATATTACATAAGTCTTTTATTAATATTTTAGATGACTAACTATTACATGTTTTGTTAATATTACATGTTATTTATTTTGACATATATATGGCTGACCATCCACATTCATCAGGGGATGAGACTCCCTCGTCCAAACCTACTAGAGGACCCACCAGAATGAATCAACTTTTGGTCAGAAAAAATAGTGGTGAAAGAACACCGTGGATGTTAATGTGATCACGGGTGTGGCATCTGACCCAAATGCAGATGAATTCTATCATACCTTGGAGCAATGGCGCGTGATATGATTAATATTCTTACTCCATCTTTTGACCATGTGTCCGAGGTTGATCGGAATATTATATCGAACGATATATTGGTAAGTTAATTAATACCATTTTGAATTACAGTTTGTTTATATTGATAATTTTATACTGATACAACTTTATCATGTTTATTACATATGACATTTGACATTCCAAATGTCGCAATACTTAGAAATAAGTGTTTATCATCTACTGCTGAAAACTTCCGCGGTTTTAAGAGTAAGTTGACCTCGTGATATATATTTGGAGGCAAAATAAAATGAGTCTCCATGTAAAACATATAAGGCCATTGATGAGGAGACTTGACGCCTCTTTGTACAGAGTCAAGTCGGACATCAGAGGAATGGCAGGTTAGTATAGTTGATATTAATCAATTCCTCATTAACAAATATATATCATATGAACTAATTAATTCAATATATGTGACAGGAAAAAATAAGTAAATCACAAGGAATAAGTGCTCAAAATAAAAAACCCCACCTATTATCTCGTGGTGGGTATAGGAAGCTTGAGGAGAAAATCCTCAAGCAAAAGGCAGAAGGTAGACCATCATTTAAGAGTGGTAGCCCCCAACCTCTTTCTCCACCTTCTCGGCATGAGAAATGGAAGTTGGCTCATTTAAGATCATCGAGCGCCTACTCTTCTGACACTGCACGGGAAAAATCTGAAAAAAATATAAGTTATCATTGTTCCTAAAATAATAATAGTTTCATTATACATACTACCTTGAACTTTTTTAAGAATAATGGTGTTTTGTTATGTTACAGGACTCCTTGGTTGAGCAGAGCTCCCTAGGTCAATTCACTCCAGAGGGTCGCCAGGATATTCTTACGATTGCAATTGGACGACCTAAGCACCCTAGATGTGTGTGTGCTACTGGAACTGGAGTAGGCATTCGAGATTATTTTGGGTGTTCTTCGCATCAGACTTCATATGCATACAACGAAGCACAAGAAAAAAGGCTAACCCAAGAGATCTTAAAAAAGCTTAGGGCGGAGCTTAGGACAAAGCTTAGGGAGGATCTTAGGACGGAGCTTAGGGCGAAGTTGTATGATGAGGTCACTACAAAAGTGACTGACAAAGTTATGCGCCAGTTTCAGCTGTAGTTTGAGAGTTATGGCATGCGCCCGCAACCATCTCTTGTACAGTAAGAAGATAATGTTGTGCCTCCCACAGGTAAAATTAATAAACATCTATTTTCAATAATTTTTTATTTGTATAATCTAACATTTACACTTATAGGAAGAAGCGGGAAAGGAATTTGTTCAACACCAGCCATCCTAGGGGATGACATGGACGATGCTAGTCCATGTCTGCTATACGTTGTAGATGGTATCGAGACGATATTGGTAGCTCGTGGAAAAATGTTTAAGGCAACAACTATTGTTCATGGTATGGAGCTATCAAAGGATAAGGTGAAGGTCTCATTAGACGACATTATCATACCAGATGCCTCAATTCCTTTGCCCACAGATGAGATTTTCACTGTGGAACATACATTCCACTCTTTTATCGCTTGGCCTAAACACTTGGTTGGTTCGGTTTCTAATCCCCTGGTATAGACTTCTACTTTACACTTCTGAATTTTAAAGTTTACATGTTATTGATGTTGAAACTTATCCTATTTTTCCATGTAACAACAAATGCATAGACAGAAGAAGAATCGTTTATCTGAGGACGATCCTCTTGGTGCATTGGAGCTACTTTTTGACATCATTGAATATGAGCCTATGAAGGTTTAATATGATGCTAATGTATTTGGGAGACCCTCTAAAGTCCTAATATACTTACATAGCCAAGATGTCAAGGAGCTTGCGTCGGGATATGAAGAGTTGAATATTACCTTAATTCAGTTATGGATGATGTAAGTCTATGAGCAATTATTTATCTAAAATTGATTTATATATCAAGTATACTTATATCAAATGTAATTTTTTATTTCAGGTATATGTTTGGTGTCAGTAACAACTTGGGGTACAATGATGTCTATGGGTTCATTAATCCCCAAGTCATTCATGAAGCAAATAATTTTGCTGACATCACAACATATCTCACCAGTTTTATTCCTTATGTATCTAGGTAAGTGAAGTTTGTTAACTTCAAAGTTCCATACGTGATTTTAATATATAACAATTAAGTTATTATCAATTTCAAACACCATTCGCAGCTACTTATTGTCTCCATACTGGAAAGCTATGCTTTGTGGTTCTGCTCATTGCACAAGTCTCCTCCCAAACATCTGAGGCAAGCAATTGATTCGTAAGAACCTCAATGAAGTTTTTTTTTATAGTTTTATAAATGAATGCTAAAGTTTTTTTTATAGTTTTATTCCAACACGTATGATGTTGGTTGGGAGATCAACTACTAACAGTTTAAAGCTTGCATGGGTTCCTCTTAAGGTTTGATACATGTTAAAGTCATACTTTCTTATAGTTGTTTTGTTTAAAAAAAATTTCACTAACTACTTAGAACTATGATGATATATTATAGTGTAACAGACAGAGTGAGTCATATGAGTGCGAATACTACGTAATGGATGACCCACATTATTCATGCCCATATCGCAACAGGCTGGGAAACGGTAATATTTAAATTTAATGAATTTTGATTTTCTCCATCATTTGGAATTCATATACACAAATTAATATCAATTGTCTTGCGCAGAGATTCAAGACTTCTGCTCCACTTCCAGAGAAGTCACTTACATTCCTGAGAAAGGCCCTTGCAAAACATTTAGTTAGATTATATAATAGTTCATAGTTATTAGATGTAAAATACATTGGAACATGTTGATTTATAGTTATTAGACTTTGTAGATTATGTGATGTAAATATTGACTATTGTGTTGAATTTGTTGAATCTGTTTTGTTATATTATTGTTTGATATGTAGGTTTGTTTTTGTGATAGTGGATATCACAAAAACAGACCTGTTATTAAAAAAAATTGTAGGATAATAGGCCTCAATTATGGCTAAAACCGAGGTAGAAAGCCTGCCTATGGCCTCGGTTCAGCCACAACCGATGCCATAGATTACAAGAGAGTTTAAAAAAAAAAAAAGCAGGGCTTTGGCAACGGTTCAAGCTAGAACTACTGCCATATCCCCACATTATTACCTCGGTTGAACTGAGGTAATAACCCCCCCCCCTCCCCCTTTTTTTCTTTCTTCTTTGATACTTCGGTTGCTGAAGAACCAAGGCAATAGCCTTCAGAATTCATAGTATATAACTGGGTGTAAATCTCACCTTACAAGCCAATTTTGTGAGTTGAGTTAGGTTTAAAGTCCACTTCTAACACGATATAAAGTCAATTCATAGTATATAAGTGGATGCAAACCTCATCTTACAAGCCGGTTTTATGGAGTTGTTTATACTTGTACATTGATTGAGTAGCAATACAAAATTCTTTCTTTTGCCATCAGAATTTCTGTTAGTATGTGTGCTTGGAGTGGGATAGGTTTCAAAGTCAGCAACCTATCAAACCCATTAGACTCATGTTTTATTGGTGTTTATATTTACCCAATAAACCTCTTCCTCCATAGATCCAACACGCAAATCCTCTCCTTTTACATAACCCTTTTTTAACATATAAAAAGAAAGAATATGACAGACTTAGAAACGCGTTGTGCTTCTAAATATAAATTTGTAAGAGTCACAAATGAATATGCTTCTAAAAGCTATGTACATATATTTTTCTGCATCAACACAGGATTTAAAGTAATTCTACATTTGTGCAGTATCTCATGGCATTTAGTTAACCAAATTCTGGACATTACTGTGTTGACATCACCAATATCTCAGCTGAAGTTGAAGCCAAAAAGCTGGTCGATGCATTAGTCCAAGTTCAAGCATGCATTAGCAATTCACAATGTCATCCCCCATAAACTTTTTTTTCTCAGTCTTTCTTGTTGTCCTTGTTTTGTTGATTGATGAATAAAGAAAACAAGACCACAATAATACCTCCAAGAACTGAAACTCTTTTCCAATCAGCACCTGAGGATGAGACAACAGAATCAACTATTCCAAAAGTCAGCAAGCCAATGAAGAAGAGATAAACATTTTTCATGGTTTGGCTGCCACTGTTTGCTATGTTGACATCTTTGATCTTTTCCACCTCCTCCTTGGGTTTTGCTTTATCAACAAGATCCTTCTGTCCAAGGTTCTTAAAGAATAGCCCTTCCTTTCGGTCCTTCTGCATTTGGTCCTCNAACTCTTCTATTTTCTTTTCACTCTCCTCAATCTCTAGTCTGTTCATTTCAGTAGATTCCTCGAATGCTAGCATCTCACTCTCTATGTTTGCTGTTATCTGTTAATCACAAATGAATCTTTGCATGGATTTCATTCTAAATCAAACTACCTTATTATAATTTTAATTTCTCTTATTTCAATTATGTGGGGTTTGATCTCCTATCAAATATATTTCACTAAATCTTTCAAATCATCAATTTTATTTATAATCTTTACAAAATGAACTTCTGACCAAAATATTGGCCAAAGTAAAAAGGAAATCTAAAAATTACCCTCTTAAATCAGTTTGATAAAAATATGTTTTTCTCTCTCAAAACATTTCGACAAATTCACATTAGTTTTGTAAATTGTTAGCTAAAGCCAACATTTCAAATTACTTTACAACCTTAGTTTTTTAGCATCTTATAAATCCTTAAAATATTCGATTTACAATAAATTCTTTTCTTGTACATTTTAAAGTTATTTTTATATCTCACTCGTTATAAATCTTTACAACATTTAAACAAAAAAAAAAACAGTTTAAGGGATTTTAAGCATATAACAAGGACAAAATTTGCTTAATAATTTAGAAAGGAAAAGAGCTAATTAATTAAGAATTTAAAAGGTCCAAAACCACATAAATTTAACATAGAGGAACTAAATTACAGTCAAGATTATAATTAACTTATTTTTATGATTGACATTTTAAACACTATAGTTTCACGATATTATTACTTGGGATTTGAATCACAATACTATTCGGCCTAGCACTCAAATTGAAAAGAGCTCCTTCCTACAATTTCAACACTCACTCTCATAGACAAGAATTGTGAATGATCTATTTATCTGTATTTTCTCATTTTAATTAAAAATTCTAAAATTAGAAATTTTTAAATGAATAGGGATGTAGGTTGAAATTATAAAGAAATTAATCTAAGATTACATGCAGAGAAGTTTGTTTTGTACTTGGTCTTTTTTTAGGTACTGTTTTTGGTACTTTTGTTTGCCTGATACTTAATTTTTTTGTTTTTTAATTGAGGACATAGAAAATTTTGACTTGAGTATTTATAATGTTATCTCTAATATTTCCTATATTTTGGTTAAATTAAAACATGTCTCTTACTTTTCTATTTCAATTACAAAACCATATATCCCCTGATATACAAAGATAATAAAATATAAGCATCTTTATGTTTTACTAAAATATTTTCTATTTTCTTTAAATCACAAACCGATACCTTGTTTTCTTCATACAAATTGTTATTTCTTTCCCCACTAATATTGGGATTTAAATCCTTACATGACTGTCTAAAAGAAGTCAAGAAAATAAACTAGCTATATATTAGGTTCTGATACCATTTATAGTTTGATATTAGATAATATTGTATAATCATAGGAATTATTGTACTTAACTCTACTTTTTCATCATATTCAAGTTCCTTTTCAACAATTCCATCAGACTATACTTTATTATCTTAGATTCAACAAAACAAGATACCTTTTGTTCGTGGCATTGTTATCCAGACATTATATCTTTGTGTAATGATCCTAAAAAAGGTCTGCTATAACATGGCAGTCTTGCTCACTAAGAGCATCTGGAAACCCATGTTTGCTTAAATGTTACGCTTTCCCGCCCATAAAAAAAATATGGTATTCAAGGATCATATTCGGAGTTTTCTGATGCACGGGATCCCCATGTATAGGCAAGTGCAGATCATACTGACTTTAAGATAAGCTACTTCCTTACCTTACCTAATCTACTAAAACCAAGACATAATAAAGAAAAGGATTTACGAGAGAGAGGGAGAGAGAGTTTAGAAACTCATGGTTCTTAAAAGGACTGAAAAGATTTTATTTAGTTGATCCTGTCTCTATACAAAGAAGATGTCTCCTAATATAGAGGAGAAGAGGATTACACATTTTATCTTACATCCTATCAGATAAGATTTTTTCCCGAAGGGATTGACTCATCTGGATTACATTGGGTCCACCTTATCTTATCTAGATTATATTGGGTCCACATTATCTTACAACATTATGTGTTTTGGCATGATTTGGTAAAGGTTTCACCATGAAAATCAATGGGAAGTTATGAGTTTTGGTGATCATTTGTACAACTTTTGTTGGTCAGGATAAAAAGTTTGGAATAAGGTTTTTGTTTCCTTTGATATGTTTTACGGTGAAATCATATCGGGAGAACCAATCTTTTAATCTTAATATCTGAGGATTTAGAGGCATTTTGTTAAAATTAAAAAGTTTAGGAAAAGAGGAGTTATCCATTTGCACTTCAAACTGGAAACCTTTGAGATGGAAATCAATCTTTTTTATTTCGTTTTCGACTGCAAGAGCTTCCTTGTATGTGCTGTGATATTGGACCTCAACTTCTTTAAATTACCCAGTTGCATGTCCACAGTAAAATTTCTTTCTATGAATTTCTTCTATCAGAACTGCTCCCCAGTATCTATTACTTACATTAGTTTGGAGAATTTTGTTCCCTTCTCCTGGGATCTTAATATTAGGAGGATTTCAAGTTATCCTTTTTATCTGTTTGACAACATCAATTTGCTTAACTCCCCATGATGAAGGATTCTTCTTTAGGAGTCTAGAAAGAGGACGGGTATACCTACAGCTTTTAGGATGAAATCTCAGATATAATTGAGAATACCTAAAAATTGTTGAATTTGTTTTTATGTTTAATGAGTGATCTGGGAATTTAAGGAGTTCTTCTGCTATATGCTTTTGTGGCTGATAGAAACCCTTAGAAAAGTGCATTCCTAAAAAATCAATCTCAGATTGTGCTAGAAGGATTTTCTTTCAGCAAGCATTATCCTATATCGATCTGCTATAGTGAAGAACTGGTCCAATAATTTCCTATGGGTCATCATCTCTTTGGGAAAAGGAAGAATATCATAAATGTAGATGATCGCGTTTTATAGAATTGGCTAAAAAATCTTGGTCATGGCCTTTTGGAAAAGAGAGGGTGCTACTTTGAGGCCATTGAGGCCAAATGGGAGTATTTTCCATTGGTATTGGGCATTAGGTATATAAAAAGTTGTTTTATGTCTTTCAGATGGATCAATACCTAATTGCCAGAATCCAAATTTTAGGTCGAACTTTGAAAAAATACTAAATTCTTTTACAAGGATAGGAAGAGAAAAGGCTTTGGGAATAAGAAATTTATCATCTCGAGGAAAATGAATTAAGGGCTCATAGTTAATTACTGACCTTTTTTTTCCTCTTACTCTTTCTGGTCTTTCTTCCACATAAAAGGCTTGGCATGCCTAATTTGAATGTGTTGGTTCTATCAAGCCCTGCCTTAAGAGTTCTTGACATTCTTGTCTGGTCAGTTGCAGATCAAATGATGCCATTTGAAGATGAGTTGCTTTCGTAGGATTGACATCCTCATTAAGTTTGAACGGGAGTTTGACAAAAAAGTCTGGATTTTTCCTTAAAGGTCTGGGATGAGAAAATCGTTTGTGATTATCAGCACATAATGAGAGTAACTTCTTCTTGACATGTTCTATCTCTAGAGAGGATTCCGAGAAAGAGAATAATGTAGAGATTTCTACAAAAGGCTTGAACTCTCTTTTGTATTTTAAACCGATGAGCAGTATCTACAATTTGTCTGCCTTTGAGAATATGTCCATGCCTATCAAAATATCTTTGCCAGGAAGTTTGTTGCCTATTACTTTAGCCCAAATAGTGCATTCAGGGAAAAATTTGGTCCCAGGAAAGGTTTTGGTCATGAGATCAGTTCTGAATATTTTCCCATTAACAGCTATAAAAAATGACATCTTTTTTTACCATAGTTCTTCAGGAAGAATGTCAGAATTCATCATTGTTTTTTGTGCTCCAGTGTCGATGTATCCAATTGCTTTGACAGACTTGTTGCATGCATCAATTGCTTTGACAGGTCTCGAATAATGTTGTAAGATAATGTGGACCAAATGTAATCTAGATAAGATAAGGTGAACCCAATGTAATCAAGATGAGCCAATCCCCTCAGGGAAAAATCTTATCTGATCGGATGTAAGATAAAATGTGTAATCCTCTTCTCCTCTATATTAGGAGACATCTTCTTTGTATAGAGACAGGATCAACTAAATAAAATATTTTCAGTCCTTTTAAGAACCATGAGTTTCTAAACTCTCTCTCGTAAATCCTTTTCTTTATTATGTCTTGGTTTTAGTAGATTAGGGAAGGCAAGGAAGTAGCTTATCTCAGAGTCAGTATGATCTGCACTTACCTTTACATGGGGATCCTGTGCATCAGAAAACTTCGAATATGATCCTTGGATACCATACTCTGTTTATAGGCTGGAAAGCGTAACATTTAAGCAGACCTGGGTTTCTAGGTGCTTTTAGTGAGCCAGGCTGCCATGTTACAACAAACCTGTTTTTGGGGTCATTACCCAAAGATATAATGTTTGGATAACAATGCCACGAATAGAAGGTATCCTGTTTTGCTGAATCTAAGATAATAAAGTATAGTCTGATGGAATCGTTGGAAAAGAACTCGAATAGGATAGAAAAGTATAGTTAAGTACAATGATTCTTATGATTATGCAGTATTATCTCATATCCAGTTACAAATGTATTGTTATAATTATGTGAGTTCGGTCCAAGTTGACGTTAATAATAGTTTTGACCCCAATTTCTGCCTAATTCTTCTGATCCAATCTTTTGCTATATGCAGATTCCATCTATTAAAGGCCAACCAAAAACTTCCATGAACCTCTTTTAACCAAGGTCTAATCGTACTAGACCAAATCCCCCAAGCCTTACCCTCGTTCATATGATTGAGACGCTAAAGTTTTAAGTTTTTCCCTTCTAACATTTTAGTTTCCACCCTTACCAGACCTCGACCAAAAGAGGTTTAGTGAAGGTTTAGGTCGGTCTTTGACCAATGAAATGTAAGGTTGTTTTATCCTGCATCTCTAATAATTTCATCGTGTACTTCTAAAATTTTTAAAAATTTTAAAATTTTCTTTTGCAATTAAAAAAACCACACATTTCACTTTTTTTTTATCAAATTTCGAAATTTGATAAAAAAAATTTACTTCATAAATTTTAAAATTCGATGAAAGATTTTTTATTTTCTTTATCAGATTTCGAAATTCGATATAGAATTTTTCATTTTCTATCAAATTTCGTTGAAGTTTTTAAAAAAAAAAATTATTAAATTTCAAGATTTGATAAAGAAAAAAATCTTTTATCAAATTTGAAATTCAAAAAAAAAAATAATCACTAAAGATTGTTTTAGAAAATTAGAGATGCAAGATAAAATATTCGAAGGTACAGTCGTTAGAAAAATGTTGGATTAGAAGGAACACATCAATATTGGGCCTAAACCATTAATAACATCAACTTGGTCAAGCTCACATGCCTATGGTTGGCTGATGGAGTTATGTAAGATTAGCGAGGAAGAAATAACAACGAATAATAATCGTATGAGAAAAACGTGTCAGGATATGAATATCGAAGATGTTTTTATTTTATTAAGTGTTTTGTTATTTAAAGGAGATTTTTTTAGTTAAAGACAAAGAAATTTATATTTTAATATCTTTATATTTTAAAGAATAAACAATTTTATATATAAAATGCTTTTAAATGGAAAATTAAAACCAAGGCTTAAGATTTGGATTTTTTTTTTCTGACTTGAAACACTTCTAACTTTGAATAAGATTTTTTATCTTTTTAAACTCTTTCCCAAATTAGGAATGTAAGATAAAATTATAAATAAATTAACCTAAATTTACTTCCAACTAAGTTTGTTTTGTATAGAGATTGGTAGTATTTTTTGTAATGTTTTAGGTACTTTTGTCCACCAAATACTTTTTTATTCGGATATTGAAAAGTTTGACTTAAATATTTAATGTTATAAATCTCTAATATTTTCTATACTTTTTTTGAACAAAATTAACACATTAAGTTGATTCAAAGACAAAATAATTTAAAAGATAATGCTATAGGCAAAATATAAATAAATATCATTTTCAAAATCTTAAATCAAAATAGTAAATATAGATTTTTTAAGAAAATTAATCAATTATACACTAAAAGACAAAAATTTTATTTAGATTTTTTTTTATTGAAGCGTTACAACTTCTAAAAAATAAAGTCATACATAAAAGATAATAAAAAGTTAAATTATTCATTTTGTCAGTTTATAAATTATTCATCTAATTTTTTATTATTATATCTATAATAATAATTTAATATTTTTTATTTATTATAAATATGATTTAATATTTATTTATTTATTTTAATTTAACTTGTTTCACATATTTAAAAATTAATATAATTTTTTTATTAAATTAACTCGTTTGAAGTACCACATTAAATATTCTTTTAAATATCAAATAAACATTAAATTAAAAATAAATAAAAAATATGAAATTACTATTATAAATATAGGGATAAAAATATTACTAAACTATGTTAAAAAATTAAAATAATATATTTAAAAACAAAAACAAATCAAGTCGAGAAGCTAAAGAAATTCACATTATATAACTACAAAAGCTAAATAAACAATATTATTTTATCTTCACATGCATTTTAAAACCTAAACTTGGTAAACTTAAACATAATCTGGAAAATTGAATCTAATAATGACGAGTAAGAAGATGAGAGTTATGAATTAACAGTAAGAAGTTGGAGAAGACATACTCTGGCACCAGCTTCATCCAACTCTTTGAGAGCATCTTCTCCGATCTTGTCAAACTCAGCTTTCGCCTCTTCCCCAAACTGCGACAAATACGCAGACCTCTCCTCCAGAAAATCGGTGAGGCGAACCTTTTCCGTCTGAAGCATGGCGATTCGTGCCAGAAGCTCTTGGCTGTTAGCGTCTCCTTCCGCCGAGGAACCCTCGGAATCGGACTCCTGCGACTTGCAAACGCACCAAGCGGAACCTCTCACTGTTTGGAGCGGCGCGTGGTGGAACGTGTGCAAGGAAGCGTGAACAATGGGCTTGAGGGCAATCATTTTTTCATGCCTGTGTGAGTGAGTTTAGTGGTTTCCAAATGGAAGATTTTGCGTTATCTTTAAAGGGAATAATAGAGAGATAAGGATGGTGTTAGTAGCTGGGAATAGGCAGATGCTTCGTGTGTTTACTTTTCTTGGTTTTGTCTTTCGTTTCTCGGTGAGGTTTGGATAAGAGATGAGTGTTTTTGTTTCAGAGGGTGACTTTCATTTTAGGTTTAAATATTTGGAGGGTTTTCGTAAAAGAGTGGTCCTGGTATTTGTAAAATTCAGCTAATTGAGTCTAAATATTTAAAAAATTGAGTCAATTAAGTCATGTTTATTAAATCTTTATAAATGATATTAACAACACTTGATGTGTTGCATATTGATGTGAAATTGTTTGATTATGTGAAATTTTTATTTAATTTGAGACATAATGACATATCAAAAGGTTTTACTTATCTTCATATTAAGGTCTACCATCGTCGCCACTGTCGACGGTCATCATTTTCACCATCATGGTTAGACTCTCTTCAACCATAGTTTGCAATCAGTTCTTACATCATCCAAACACAACAATGGAGCACACAATATCAAATCCCTAACCTGTAAAGAAGCTCAGATAAAAAATCCCCAAACTGAGAGCCTTGCACTAGCTAGAGGACAAAAACCCTCATCGTCATAGAGACATTGCCACTAAACGCCCACTGGCCCAAAAATCATCGCGGTCCACCGCTCCATCTCCTTCTCCACCCTCATTCTTCGCGCATGGCTTTTTGAGCACTTCCTTCATCTGTAAACCCTCTCATGTCTATCAACCTTGATCTTTTGTTTTTTTTTTTTAACTTTTGGATCCAACATCACCGTGGTTGTTTAATCCGGTTGGCATTTTCTATTTTTCATAGATCATGGGGAATTAGTGTTCATGACTGTACACTTACAGAATGTTAGTAGTATCCTACTAACATAGAAACCTTCATGAATGTACAGTTACAGAAATTAAAAAGAAAAGGAAAAAAATTCTTTTAACAACTCTTTTTTGACAATTTTTTGATAATGCATATCTGGAAATCTATGATTGGGCTGTTTCAAATATTTTTTTAATCACAAATTCAAACAGACCAATAAATAATGACATGTATCTTGTTGTAAAAAAGTTGTTAAAAAAAGTTGTCAAAATATCATCATCCAAAAGAAAATGAAAAACAAAACCCAAATTTTGGTAAAGTTGAGCAGAAACCTCTTCATAGTACCATTGTTATCTCTCCACCAAAATCAACCACGATGAAACCTAACCTCTGAAAGAAAGAAAATAAAATAGTACTATGATAGTTTACAGTGAAACAAACCCTGATTCAAAAGTTTGGTTTGATTAATCAAGTTAACCCGAAAATAAATTCTCCATAGTCATCGTCTTATCATACGGATAACTTATCTACAATTTTGTTGATTGAAATCGGTCACTGTAAAATATTTCATCAACATGCAAAAAAATTTTTCCCTAAGATAATTCTTCTATTTTCCTCTCTATAAGAGATAAGTTATCCACATTCTCTCATCCTCCATAAACTACTATATTTTTTGGGTTAAGAAAAAAGTCAATATTGTCCGCATAAAAATCTACCCTTTTGAAGTTTTCTTAGCAGAACAAAACAACCAAAAAAGAAGTATTGAACCCCCTACTTGTAGAGGGGTGTTTGTAGAGGGGAGTTTGTAGAAGGGAAAATGCTTCCCGGGGAAATTTCATATAATGATTGCTGATGAGTCGATATTTTATACCATTAACTTAGTTTTTCGCGCCGAATTGTGTTGATGATATGTGCTTAATTCTTAGTTATTGTGTCATTTTCACTATTTGGGTTTAATTAGACCAATAATTCATATTTTAATTAATTTGAATTATTTGAGCTTGATTATTCCTATTTTCATTTTCAGGGAAATTTTGGAAATACACTGGGAGACTTTTGGAAGGGCACAAGCAATTGAAGAATTTCTACANTCATTTTCAGGGAAATTTTGGAAATACACTGGGAGACTTTTGGAAGGGCACAAGCAATTGAAGAATTTCTACAATTTCTTTTTAGAATTAATTAAACTTTAATCTAGTGTTTTAGAATTTGTAGACAAATGTTTTATGATTTTGGGCCAATTTTTGGTAGTGTAGGCAAAGCTCAAATTGTAAAAAAACATGATGTGGCTTTAGGGTTTGGGTGGACCCCACCCTAGTTTTTGGTGACTCATTTTTGAAACCTGGGGATTCCCATTTTTTAGACAGAGTCGTCACTTGGGACAAGGGGACACACATATTCGGAACATGTTTTTTTTTTCTCTTCTTTGCTTTGGTTTAACGTTGAGAGAAAAAAATTGTAGTGGTGGTTCACGTTTTTAATGGTGAATGAATGAAGCACTTTGACCTTCCATTTTGCCTTTTAAGCACTTTTGATTTAGCCATGTACTACTTCTTTGCTAGAACGAGATTGATGCAAAGGTTTTGGTTGGTTACTTTCTTGAGAGTTGTTGCCACGGTGTAGAATTGAGGTCTTGGTAATTGCAATTTTTGAAAGAAGGGAGAGAGTCGTCACTTTGCCTGGTCTCATTCTCGGTAGAGAGCTTTTGCTGGAACATGAATCAAGCTTGGAAGTGATGTGGGTCCGGTTGAATTGAGAGGTGACTAGGTGAGGTTAGGTGGAAGTTAATGAAAGCTGCAGCACACATTGTGATGTCTTGGGAAGAGGAACTCACGGTTTGAGTAATCTGGTTCTCTTGTAATGCATCTTTAATTCATTTGCTTTTAAAGGAATTAATGGGAATAGTGATTAGAAAGGGGTTCAGTGTCTGTTTTTTGTTGGAGTGAATTTAGGAACACTTTCAATTCTTGTAGTGATGGGACAGTGGTCAGCTAAATTGTTGAAGCAACAGGGGACACACACGTGATTCTATTTTCTTTGCTAAGGCCATAAAAAAAACGCTGATTTCACCTTCTTTGGAGATGCACGGTGGTGATTTAATTAGGAAAAACAAGTTTGATTTCTCTCTCTTGAGGTGCTACAATGCCAAGTTTATTTGATTTGGAATTTACAACCTCTTCAATTATGATTTGTTGAATGAAACAGCAAGGTCTTGGATTAGTTACATTGAGTTTTCATCTCATTTTGATGCTTGATATTGGGTGCAGGTTGTAAGCAGTCATTGATGATTGAAGGAATATGCATTCAATTCCTTTTCAATTTGGATAAAGGCATATGTCACGTCCTGGTATTTGGATAAACTTGTTTTTTTTTTTATTTTCTTTTATTTTAAAGTAGTTTAGGATTTAGATAAACTTTAATTTTTATTTTATTTTCTTTTATTTTAAATTAGTTTAGGATTTAGATAAACTTTAATTTTTATTTTATTTTCTTTTATTTTAAATTAGTTTGAATTGTAGGTTGAGTTTTTATTTTTATTTCATTTTATTTTTTTTAAAATGCTTTCTATCCTATTCGAGTT
>NW_014543257.1:55350-58609 GCF_000741045.1 Vigna radiata var. radiata | reverse complement strand
GACTGATCCATTTGTTGCCCAAGTTTCATGGCCTTGCAGGTGAGAGTCCACATAAGCATTTGAAGGAATTCCACATTGTCTGTTCCACGATGAAACCTCATGATGTTCCTGAAAAGCACATCTTCTTGAAGGCATTTCCTCATTCTCTGGAAGGTGTTGCTAAGGATTGGTTGTATGCTTTGGCGCCTAGATCCATTACTAGCTGGGATGATCTGAAGAGGTTGTTCTTGGAGAAACTTTTTCCAACATCCCGGACCACAACTATCAGGAAAGACATCACTAGGATTAGGCAGCTTGGTGGAGAAAGCTTGTATGAGTATTGGGAGAGATTCAACACATTGTGTGCAAGCTGTCCCCACCATTAGATACCTGAACAGCTCCTTATCCAGTATTTCTATGAGGGTTTGAACAACATGGATAGGGGTATGCTTGATGCTGCTAGTGGAGGAGCTCTTGGAGACACCACACCTGCTGAGGCCAGGCATTTGATTGAGAAGATGACTTCCAACTCCCAGCAGTTTAGCACCAGGAATGATGCCCAGTGTTTATCTGCTATTGAAAGCAAGTTGGACAACAAGATTGAATCCCTTACGAAGTTAGTGACAGAATTGGCAGCCAGCCAGAAACCTACAACTTCATCCACATCAGTTGCACGACTATGTGCTGTTTGTACTTCTCGTGACCACTACACAGATGCTTGTCCTACTTTGCAACCATCAGTTGCCTCTGATGCGCCTCAAGCTTATGCTACTAACATCTACAACAACAGGCAGCCACAACAGCAGAATTATGACTTGTCCAGCAACAGGTACAACCCAGGGTGGAGGAATCACCCTAATCTTAGGTGGAACAATGCGCCACAGCAGCAGCAGCAGGCGCCACCTTTCCAGAATGCCGGAGCACCTAACAGATATGTGCCTCCACCTATGCAACAACACCAAAGGCAACAACAACAGCAACAAGAAGCACCTGCCCAACCAGCTGCCCAACCTTCCACTTATTCTGACCCTACATTGGAAGAGTTAGTGAGACAGATGACTTTGCAAAACCTACAGTTTCAGAAAGATAATATGCAATTTCAGCAGGAGACGAGAGCTTCTATACAAAGTCTCACTAACCAAATGGGTTAGATGGCTACTCAGTTGAACCAGGCACAGTCTCAAAATTCTGATAAACTACCCTCCCAGACTGTGCAAAATCCTAGGAACGTGAGTGCCATCACCCTCAGGTCAGGGAAGCAGACTGTTGTGCCTCCTGAGCCCGCTTCTACACTTACACCCATGCCTGCCACTTGTCCTAGAGAGGATGACCATGACGGTCCACGCAGGGCATGTGAGGTGGGTGGATCTTCTTCTCCAGCCGGTGGTTCTTCTTCAGGTGGACCTTCTCCCTCTTCCACCACCACCGCTGCCGCACCTTCTCCGTTGATTGACTAACCTATCCCTCTTTCATTCCCTTCACGGGCTCTACCTAGTAAAAAGACTGAAGAGGTTGATAGGGAAATTCTGGAGACCTTCAGGAAAGTAGAGGTTAACATACCTCTACTTAATGCCATTAAACAGATTCCCAGATACGCCAAATTCTTGAAGGAGTTGTTCACTCACAAGAGGAAGATGAAGGGCGATGAGAGGATTAGCATGGGAGGGAATGTATCAGCTCTTATTGGTAAGTCGGTCCCGCACATTCTCGAAAAGTGCAAGGACCCAGGTACGTTTTGCATTCCTTGTGTGATTGGGAACAATAAATTTGAAAATGCTATGCTTGATTTGGGTGCATCTATAAATGTCATGCCATTGTCTATTTATAAATCTGTCTCTTTGTAAACCACGGGTGTGGTCATTCAGTTGGCCAATAGGAGTGTTACCCACCCGACTGGTTATATAGAAGATGTCTTGGTTAGGGTAGGTGAATTGATATTTCCTGCTGATTTCTATGTTTTGGAAATGGAGGACGGTTTCTCTCATGGATCCGCCCCCATTATCTTAGGCAGGCCATTTTTGAAAACTTCCCGTACCAAGATTGATGTATATGCTGGGACATTGTCAATGGAATTTACTGATATTGTTGTGCATTTTAATATCCTTGATGCCATGAAATTTCCAGCTGAGGACCATTCTGTGTTGAGAATTGATACATTGGATGACATTGTTGATGAGTTTGTTGTTGATTATTTTCGTTCTATGCATGAGAAGAAACATTCTTTTCTATCTTCTGTACATTCATGCATAGTATCTGAGTTAGAATCAGGACTTGAATATGATGTTGATTTGGATGAGAACTGTGATGTCCAGGGTATTGATGACATGCATGTTTTTTATGATTTGGATGACATTAATGATGTTGTTGATATACCTGTGATGGATGTTGATTTGGACTGTGATGGGATAAGTTTTCTGTCTTTACCTGTTCATTCTTTAGAGTCAGAATGCATTAACCACGTTGCAAGAACTACACTTGATTCTGACTTGCAGGAACCCACTCTTGAGCTAAAACAGCTCCCAGAAAACCTCAAGTACGTGTACTTGGAGGATGATGAGAGGAAACCAGTGATCATTTCTACCTCCCTTGATTCTGTTCAAGAGGAGAGGTTGCTTGGAGTGTTGAGGGCGCATAAGAAAGCCATAGGTTAGAGTTTGGCTGACATACCTGGTATTAGCCCATCCACATGCATGCATAGGATTCTATTGGAGGATGGGACAAAGCCAGTGAGACAGCCACAGAGGAGGCAAAACCCAGTGATTATGAACGTGATTAAGAAGGAGGTGACGAAGCTTTTGCAAGTTGGGATCATCTACCCTATTTCAGACAGTCAGTGGGTGAGCCCCATCCATGTTGTGTGCCTAAGAAGACTGGCCTTACTGTTGTGAAGAATGAGAGGGATGAGCTTATCCCCACTAGAGTGCAGAACAGCTGGAGAGTCTGCATTGACTATAGGAGGCTCAACCAAGCAACTAGGAAAGACCACTTCCCCCTGCCATTCATTGATCAGATGCTAGAGCGCCTGACAGGTAAATCTCACCATTGCTTTCTTGATGGTTTTTCTGGTTATTTCCAAATCAATATTGCTCTTGAGGACCAAGAGAAAACCACCTGCCCCTTTGGCACTTTTGCCTATAGGAGGATGCCCTTTGGCCTATGCAACGCCCCTGGTACCTTCCAGCGGTGCATGCTTAGCATTTTTAGCGACTTCCTTGAGAGTTGCATAGAGGTGTTTATGGACGATTTCACTGTGTATGGATCCTCTTTTGATGCATGTTTA
>NW_014543257.1:52097-53925 GCF_000741045.1 Vigna radiata var. radiata | reverse complement strand
TTTTGCAGGTTTAGAGTGCCCAGAGCGATTGTTAGCGATCAGGGAACCCATTTTTGCAACAGATCCATGCAAGCCTTGCTCAAGAAATATGGGGTGACGCACAGAGTTTCTACACCTTACCACCCCCAGACAAATGGGCAAGCTGAGATCTCCAACAGGGAGATTAAGAGGATTTTGAAGAAGATTGTCCAGCCCAACAGGAAGGATTGGAGCAATAGGTTGGACGATGCTCTTTGGGCCCACAGGACTGCCTACAAAGCACCCATTGGGATGTCTCCCTATCGGGTTGTCTTTCGAAAGGCATGTCATTTACCGGTCGAAATTAAGCATCGGGCATACTGGACTGTGAAGACTTGCAACTTCTCCATTGACCAAGCTGGAGAGGAAAGGAAGTTGCAACTGAATGAGTTGGATGAGATCCGATTGGAGGCCTATGAGAACTCGAAGTTCTACAAAGAAAGGACCAAGAGGTTCCATGATAGTTCCATTGTTAGAAAGGACTTTGAGGTTGGCCAGCAGGTTTTGTTGTATAACTCTAGGCTCGGCCTCATGGGTGGTAAGTTGAGATCAAAGTGGATTGGACCTTTTGTTGTGACTAATGTTTATCCTTATGGTGCGGTAGAGATCCAGGATCCATCTGTAGCTACAAGCTTCAAGGTGAACGGGCATAAACTGAAGCCTTTCCTCAGTAATCCTTCTTTGTTGGATGCAGTGGTGGAGGAGACGTCTTTGGTCTACCCCACCTACCCTCCCAGCTGACTCAGGGAGTTTCTTTTCTCCTTTCCACCTCACTTTTATTGCACTTTGTCTGTATCTGATGATTGGTCTGATTGTTGATCTGTTGATTGTGACACACTGAGGACTGTTAGAATCATTACATATAGTTATCATCATTACACTAGTTTGCAGAGTTATTAATTAGTTGTACCTAGTTCTGTACCTAGTAGCTTAGTGCAGACTCTTGGTATTACATGTAATCTTGTGTTTTTCATTATAAATAGAAGATAATGAGAGGGATCTTTTAAGCCCTCTAAAATATTTCTTATCACTCTTAAATCTTAAGTTGGTATCAGAGTAGGTCATCCTGCTCTGGTTTCCGTCCTGGTTGTCCACCAACGCGACTGTTCGCATCTGTCCGGTGCCATTTGCCGTTGTCTACGGTTGTCCCACCACTATCTGCAGTTGTCAACTGCAGTTTGAAGTTCTTAACTTGGTTGTCCGCCATCTCACATCTGTCCGCTGTTGTGCGCTGCTGTTTGCCGTCGTCCACCGTCGTCCGCCGTCCGCCGCCGTCACAGTTCCGACCGGCGACCACTAGATCTAGAGCGCCTCCTCGAGCGACAGCCAACCCCACCAGTGGGTTCGCCGGATTCTCCTCCACGCTCCGTCACGCGTAGCTTCTTTGTGCGGTGCAAACAGGCGCGTGTCGTCCACGCGCCACCCTCTAGTCACCGGAACGTCGCCGCGACACCTCCATAGCTGTCGCCTAGGTCTTCTCTCTCTGTTCTGACCCTTAAAAGAGGGTTTCCGTGAAGTCTTGAAGCTCCCCTTGAAGAAAACAGAGGGTGATTTGGTTTGTCACAGTCGCATTTTCAAGTTCTTCACTGTCGCGCCCTCCATTTTCTATTTTTTATCCAGAATGGCATCTGGAAGTGTCCTTTCCCTCTCAGGAAGTCCTTTGATCACTTCGGAAAAATTAAACGGGAAAAATTATTTGTCTTGGTCTGCAGCTGTGGAAATGTGGTTTCTCGGTCAAGGCCATTATGACCACCTTGAACAGGATGGAAGCCAAGTACCTTCTGAAAAAGCTGAACAATGGAAACAAGCA
>NW_014543257.1:47060-49477 GCF_000741045.1 Vigna radiata var. radiata | reverse complement strand
ATCTGCTCCCGTATAACAACACGAGTTATACGATCATCGCATTCATACACAAACAATAAGGGTAAGCTACCATATTCAAATACAACATCAACACATCAATTACTAATAAACAAAGTGATATGGTTAACATGACGTATTCAATTAAGTACACCAAAATCAATAAATACAGAAGATACACACTAATTCTTTGTACTCTCTCATATAAAACCTGTTCACCAAAACAGGACACTTGTTCACCAAAACAGGATAGTTCGAGTCATCCTCCACCGCAGCTTCAGATCTATCTCCCCTGCTCCTCAAGACTTACGAGTAAAAACTCCGCTACATTCAACAGGCACTATACTCAGCTCGATTGGAAACCTACGGGCTAGACATCCTACCCTTTCTACCCTCCCGAAAGAGGAAAGAGTGGCACTCGAACCTTGTCTCTTCTACCGNCTTTTATAGACGAAGAGACCTACCTTTCTACCCTCTCGCAAAAGGAAAGGTACTGCATCGATTTTCTTTCATCGATACGGTGAGAGTACATATATCAAACATATCAATACTTGTGATACTGGTAGAATTTTATTATNCATCGCTAATCACCCTAACATACATTTGTGTCAAACCTCTAGCATTTTATCAAAGCCAAAGTAAAAAAAATAAACAGTACTCGCTGTACTGAAGTGAAAACCGATTTCAAGCAACTCGGTACTGTGAAAAATTTCTACACGTACCATGTACCAACCAACAAAATTATCGATTTAGATACNTATTTTATTCTCTCACAACTACGTACAATCTTCCAACTTTATCTAATTCACAACTTATTATACCACTGACACCAAAAGAAAAGAAAAGTAAAGAACCGTTACATTAACCTTTGCACCTACTAAATAAATATCCATTATATTTTATGCTAATATAATATCATTTCAATAAAATCTATTATAATATTCTTCATATAATATAATATAATATTCGTAATATAATCTTAACTCACTTATATAACGTACAATATAATAAAATTAATTGAATATTACGTAGTCAATATATAACGTCAAATCATAATTTAATATAATGCACCATCATTCCAAAATTTACTTCAAATAATACTATCAATAAATGCATCCAGTATAATATCATTTAAAAAAAACAAAAACTAGTTTCCATGTGCCTTGATTCATTGGTAGCACTCAAATAACGCAAACCTAAAAAAAATCTCACTGTACTCAAAACTTATAAATATTAACTTCTAAAATCTTATTTTGCAGACTCCATTATGAATTCAACATCTAAAAATATTACACGCTCAGAATTATTTTGCAGATCTACTTCATGCACTCAACCCCTCAAGGATGCAAGATATAAAGTTCCTACAAGATTTCCTCTCTGTATTTCTTTCTTCATCCATTAATTATTACTGAAAATTCTACTTCCTTTATCTGTTTCTTCTTTTCTTCTCTTCCTTATGTAATTCAAAGCTAAGTCCTTCTCACAATGTTGATTCAAACCCAATAAATTATTTCTCTTTCATTCAGTATCTATTCTTCCAATTTGCCCTTCCCACGCACACCATTGCATGTTTACATGGGTTACTAACCCTATACCCCATTTAATCCTTACCCTGCAGCGTTTCACTTCATTCTGTAATAATCAGTGCAACCATAATAACTTATCCCGAAATGCAATCTTAAATCTCCTTCCATGTCAACACAACAACACCTTTACAGTTATCTGAAAATACCATACACCATGTATCCCATACATTCACTTAATGATGAAACCTAAGAACGGAACCAAAACCCCTGGTATACATTCAATTCATACAATATACATCTATGCATATATTCACTTTACGCAAACCCACCTGAAAGCATGACTCTCGCATTTACTAAACACCAACAGGTTCTATTTTCATCCTCGCATGTAGTATAATATTGAAATGTATGAAACAGTTTTCTCATCTAATACACCCAACCCATCCCTAATTTAACTGTACATCATTTATAAACATGCTGATACATACATACAGTAACCTTGAATAATACGGTTAGTCCCCGTTCACAAACAAAAATTAATATATGAACTCACAAACCCATTCGTCACAGTATATATCATATCTTGATTAAACAGCAAGTAGTATTGATATAAATCATGCAAAGATTCCCAACAAGAACATTAATCATCAAAACACAAAATATTGGTAAGCTTCCCTTACCTTGGATGATCCTAGACTTCTTTCTTTACCCAAGGTTTCCAGCCAAAACTTCCACCTCTCTCCGGCTCTCGTCTTTGCCTTAAATAACTTCAAACAATTCCTTTGATTTTTCCAGCCACTATGTCACACATACGCTCTCCTTTTCTCTCTGTTTTTCAGACTTTATAACCAGAAAATATGTTCTATTCTCCCTTCACTTCTCCACTTTAATAAC
>NW_014543257.1:44041-46535 GCF_000741045.1 Vigna radiata var. radiata | reverse complement strand
CCCATCTTCAAAAATTTTCGTCCTCGAAAATGTTTTTATTCAGGAAAAAGATATGGATACTCTTTCTTCATATACTCTTCTAATTCCCAAGTCATTTCCTGAGTCCCTTCGTTCCAAAGAACTTTCACCATGCGAATATCCTTTCCTCTTAGGTTTTTAGTTTGCTCATCTAAGACTCGCACTGGTCTAGTATCCAAAGTGAGATCCTCTCTAACTTGGATATCATCTGCCTCTAGCACATGAGTCGCATTTGGAACATATTTCCTCAACTGAGATACATGGAACACATTATGTAAGTTCGCCAACTGAGGTGGCAACGCTACCTCATAAGCTACTGGTCCGATTCTCCTAAGAATCTCATACGGTCCGAGAAATTTCGGTGACAACTTCTTTGACTTAANAGCTCTCCCAACTCCAGTTGTCGGTGTCACACGTAGAAACACATGATCTCCTGTCTCAAACTCTAGCGGTCTCCTTCTCTTATCGGCATAAGATTTCTGCCTGCTCTGTGTTGCCCGCATCCGCTCCTGAATCAACTTTACCTTCTGTGTGGTTATCTGCAACAATTCAGGCCCCACTGTCACTGCTTCCCCATCGTGATACCAGCACAAAGGTGTTCGACATCTTCTCCCATACAAGGCTTCAAAAGGCGCCATTCCGATGCTGGAGTGGTAACTGTTGTTGTAAGTGAACTCTACTAAGGGTAAGATCTCATTCCAACCTCCAAGATGATCTAGCACACATGTTCTTAACAAATCCTCTAACCTCCAAGATTATTCCCTTTTATCCTCAGTATCCCCTGTGGTTATACCTAAAAATGTGAAAGAAGCACTTGATCATCCTGGATGGCGACAAGCCATGATTGACGAAATGCAGGCTCTTGACCACAGTAATACTTGGGAGCTTGTGCCACTTCCCCCAGGCAAAAAGGNTGTTGGTTGTCGATGGGTATATGCAATTAAAGTCGGCCCTAATGGTGACATTGATAGGCTCAAAGCCCGGTTGGTTGCAAAAGGGTACACTCAGGTTTATGGTCTTGATTATTGTGATACCTTTTCTCCCGTGGCCAAGATGACTACCATTCGCTTGTTCTTCGCCATGGCAGCCATTCGTCATTGGCCACTTCATCAGTTGGATATCAAAAATGCCTTTCTCCATGGTGATCTTGAGGAAGACGTTTATATGGAGCAACCTCCTGGGTTTGTTGCTNAGGGGGAGTCTGGTATGGTTTGTAAATTGAACCGATCTCTATATGGGCTCAAGCAATCTCCACGTGCTTGGTTTGGAAAGTTCAGCTCCATTGTTCAAAAATTTGGGTTAAAACGTAGTGAAGCAGATCATTCAGTCTTTTATTATCATTCATCCCTCGGGAAATATGTTTACTTGATAGTATATGTTGATGATATAGTTATTACAGGAAATGATACTGCTGGAATATCTCAATTGAAGGAGTACTTGTGTAGACATTTCCAAACCAAGGATCTTGGGAGCCTCAGATACTTCCTAGGTATTGAAGTAGCTCAGTCAAAAGATGGAGTNGTAATCTCCCAAAGGAAGTATGCTCTGGATATTTTACAAGAAACANGCATGATTGATTGTAGACCGATTGATAGTCCTATGGATCCAAATCAAAAATTAACAGCAGAAGAAGGTGAGTTATTCTCTGACCCGGAGAGATATAGGAGACTAGTGGGAAAACTAATCTATCTCACTATTACAAGGCCGGATCTATCTTTTGCAGTTGGAGTGGTTAGTCAATTCATGCAAGCTCCGTGTGTTGGCCATTGGAATGCTATCATTCACATTCTAAGGTATGTGAAAAAGGCTCCCGGGCAAGGGCTGTTATATGAAGACAAAGGAAACCTTCAGGTATTAGGATATTGTGATGCTGATTGGGCAGGTTCTCCTATTGATAGACGGTCTACTACATGATATTGTGTTTTCCTTGGAGGAAACGTTATCTCATGGAAAAGTAAGAAACAAAATGTAGAGGCTCGATCAACAGCTGAAGCTGAATATAGGGCAATGGCTTCATTAACATGTGAGCTTATATGGGTGAAGCAGTTCCTTCAAGAGCTTCGCTTCTGTGACATCCAAAGTATGAAAATGTATTGTGATAACCAAGCTGCTCTTCACATTGCATCAAATCCAGTGTTTCACGAGAGAACTAAACATATAGAAATTGATTGTCATTTTGTTCGGGAAAAATTATTGTCAAAAGAAATATGTACTGAGTTTGTTGGATCAAATGACCAACTCGCAGATGTATTGACTAAGTCATTGAGAGGACCTCGAATTGAGTTTATTTGTTCCAAGCTTGGAACATACAATCTGTATGCTCCAGCTTGAGGGGGAGTGTTAGAATCATTACATATAGCTATCATCATTAGACTAGTCTACAGAGTTATTAATTAGTTGTACCTAGTTCTGTACCTAGTAGCTTAGTGCAGACTCTTGGTATTACATGTAATCTTGTGTTTTTCATTATAAATAG
>NW_014543257.1:41375-42126 GCF_000741045.1 Vigna radiata var. radiata | reverse complement strand
AGCCTATACTTCCCCCATTTCTTTGTTTTGAAGCTCATACAATAGCCTAAGTGAAAAACCATGATTACCTGAACCTTAGGGAATTTTGGAGCTTTGAACTATTTTGGGAATAAGTGTGGTCTCTTAGGAGTTGCAGATGAATTGGCTAGTGAGTCCTCTTCTTGCGGTTGCATTGTAAATATCATGTATCTTGTCTCTTAGAATTGTGTTCTGAAAAGAGAGAAAAGAAAAGAGACAAGATGAAAAAAAAATGCAGAAAAATGAGGAAAAAAAAAGTGTGAATAATGGAGTCAAGAAGAGGATTGAATTAGAGGTTTTGGGTGTGATTTGAATGTGTTTACACTTGTTCCCCATTGCTCCTCTATTTCCCTTGGTTTATAGCTTCTCATCCATATGATATCCTCCCTTGTCCTTGGCCCCATTACAACCATGAAAATACCTTTTGATTTGAACATGCATGTGTGCTTGAGTGTTGATATTAGAGGCTTGCCAAGTCTATTTGTGTTTGCTTTCTTGGTGCATCGAGTGACATTGATTTACCTTAAACACTTGAGAGAAACACCGATTTTGTGCATCTGTGAGGCTCTGTTGCTCTTGATTCATCTCTCGAACTGATTGACTGTTTTCCATGTATTGAACTGTTTGGATGATTCTGTGAGAATCTGCTTTCATTGACTCTATGTGGAACTCTGCCTATGCCTTTCACTGTCTAGATTTTGTGAGAACTATGCAACTCTGTGTTTGTCCTTGT
>NW_014543257.1:22519-41215 GCF_000741045.1 Vigna radiata var. radiata | reverse complement strand
ATGTTTTATGATTTTGGGCCAATTTTTGGTAGTGTAGGCAAAGCCCAAATTGTAAAAAAACATGATGTGGCTTTAGGGTTTGGGTGGACCCCACCCTAGTTTTTGGTGACTCATTTTTGAAACTTGGGGATTCCCATTTTTTAGACAGAGCCGTCACTTGGGACAAGGGGACACACATATTCGGAACATGTTTTTTTTTCTCTTCTTTGCTTTGGTTTAACGTTGAGAGAAAAAAATTGTAGTGGTGGTTCAAGTTTTTAATGGTGAATGAATGAAGCATTTTGACCTTCCATTTTGCCTTTTAAGCACTTTTGATTTAAGCCATGTACTACTTCTTTGCTGGAACGAGATTGATGCAAAGGTTTTGGTTGGTTACTTTCTTGAGAGATGTTGCCACGGTGTAGAATTAAGGTCTTGGTAATTGCAATTTTTGAAAGAAGGGAGAGAGTCGTCACTTTGGCTGGTCTCATTCTCGGCAGAGAGCTTTTGCTGGAACATGAATCATGCTTGGAAGTGATGTGGGTCCGGTTGAATTGAGAGGTGACTAGGTGAGGTTAGGTGGAAGTTAATGAAAGCTGCAGAACACATTGTGATGTCTTGGGAAGAGGAACTCACGGTTTGAGTAATCTGGTTCTCTTGTAATGCATCTTTAATTCATTTGCTTTTAAAGGAATTAATGGGAATAGTGATTAGAAAGGGGTGCAGTGTCCGTTTTTTGTTGGAGTGAATTTAGGAACACTTTCAATTCTTGTAGTGATGGGACAGTGGTCAGCTAAATTGTTGAAGCAACAGGGGACACACACGTGATTCTATTTTCTTTGCTAAGGCCATAAAAAAATGTTGATTTCACCTTCTTTGGAGATGCACGGTGGTGATTTAATTAGTAAAAGCAAGTTTGATTTCTCTCTCTTGAGGTGCTGTAATGCCAAGTTTATTTGATTTGGAATTTACAAGCTCTTCATCTATGATTTGTTGAATGAAACAGCAAGGTCTTGGATTAGTTACATTGAGTTTTCATCTCATTTTGATGCTTGATATTGGGTGCAGGCCGTAAGCACTCATTGATGATTGAAGGAATATGCATTCAATTCCTTTTCAATTTGGATAAAGGCATATGTCACGTCCTGGTATTTGGATAAACATGTTTTTTTTTTCTGTTATTTTAAAGTAGTTTAGGATTTAGATAAACTATAATTTTTATTTTATTTTCTTTTATTTTAAATTAGTTTGAATTGTAGGTTGAGTTTTGATTTTTATTTCATTTTATTTTTTTTTAAAATGCTTTCTATCCTATTCGAGTTGTGTTTAATTTCTATGCATTTTACTTTAGTGTAATTCTCATATGCAAAACTTTCAATCCCCCACTGTGTGTTTGACTTGATTCTGAATCGCAAAATTGGTCTTTGGGAGATGACCTAAGGGTCATTCCCTAGCTATACTGCACTTTAAATGCACATCTAATTTGATTAGGCGGTGACATCCATCAATTGCACTAGCAAAAAGGGAAATAGTTGGGCAAGAGATAAAAAATTGGATAGCGAAAGTTCCCCCGATCCACCACGCCACTACTATCTCAAGGTAAAAACTCTGATGCAAGAGAATCTGAGGATTCCAAATGGGGCAGCAAACAACGTGACTCTGATTAGTCTTTAGGTGCGTTGTCCAACGCATGGTCCAAGTCAACTTCGATTCTACAAGCACCATTGAAACGACATCGCTTGGGGTTTACTAAACAACGGGGTTTGAAGAACCATGGGCCATATGACGTTGCCAGCGATAGGGGAAAATTTTTGAATATTTGGTGTTTCGTTGGACGGCGGTGGTTGTTGGTAGTGGTGGCGCCGATGGAGCAGTGATGGGGGAGGACGCGGAGGGGGAGGGAGGAGAAGACACACCTCTTTAAATGTTAGGTGGAATTGAGATGGTAAAACACGTCACTCAGTAAATTTAATCACAATGACATGTCCTCTTAAAAATAATTACATGTCAGCATCTGTTAACACCGTTTGGGAACATTTATCGGACAGGGCAAAATTGGCTCAATTTTACAAATATTATGATCTAATTGAGACAGTTGCAAATATGAGGACCCACTTGAGATTTCCATACAAATATGAGGACCATCCGAAGGTTTAAACCTTTATTTTATTTAGTAGTTGCCTTTAATTGTTTTAAATTGCTTTCTTAGTTTCGTTTCCATTTTCACAAAATCTCACCTTAATCTATTTAATATATTTCTAAAATATTTAGGTATTTTAATTTGAGTTCTTTGTTAAAAAATGAAGGTAAATTGAATATTTGCTCTATAATTTTTACATTAATTATTAATTTATTTTTCTGTTAATAATTACATGTTATAAAAATATCAAAATAAAAATAATCCTTTTGATCAAACAAATATTTCAAACTCTTGTGATTATTAAAGACTTGGAAACGTGTTCCATATAAATAATTTCTTCATGTATTTAAAGCAAACACTACCGCAACTAATTTTATATCAGTGTTGGATAGTTCTTCTCTGGCACTTTTAGTTGACAAAATGCATACACCATTGGTTTCCTATCTTGCATTACACTAACACAAAATAGCTTTTTACGTCTGTTATTTTAGACTTTTAAGGTCTGTTAAATGTCTGACGTCATAGCAGGAAATGTTAAAATTGACGTATTTTGTCTTTGAATAGACATCAATTCACGTCTGTTGCATTTATAACAGACATTAAATGACATTGGTTTTATGAACAACAGATGTCGATTTATGAGCTTTTTTTGAAAAAAAAATCACTGCTGTGAAGGTGAGGGAGTATACAGGTGTCGTTGTGAGGGTGAGGAGAAAAATGTGCAAAATAATGGTTGGAAAACCGCCTCCGCAGTTGTCCAAGAATGCGACCAAGATCTACATCAAAAGCCAATGAAAACGAATTTTAATCGGTGCAAATGAAAGATAATGGTTCCAAACATAATATAATTGGTGCAAAATGATTTTAAATGATGCAAAGTTGAAGAAAACTTACCTGAACGTTAATGGCAAACGAGAAAGAGCAGAGGAAGAAGATGAACACAGCTAGAGAGAAAACGCGTAACTTGCGAACGCGAACGAAACAAAAACTCAAACGAAAATACGAAGGAAACTGAGGTTCACATTTTGAGTTTTTGGGGTTTAAAAGGGCATTTGACGTCGGCCCCTCTCTAGATCAGACGTCTAATTTCTAAAAAAAAAATCCATTTTAGCGCTACCTTTGGGATATTTTCGCAGCTTATTGACGTCTAGGGAAGGGGATCTGATGTCTAATGTGTATTTGACGTTGACCCTTCTACGTTCGACGTCTAATGTCTGCAAAAGTGACCTTTTCAATTCTGATTTTGCAGCATCTGGCAAAGGACTTGACGTCTGATCTGTGGGGGCACCGACGTTTGTTTTCGGACCTTTTTGACGTCTGATCTGGGGCCCGAAATCTAAAAAAGGATTTGACATCTGATCTAGGGGGCCAACGTCTATGTCATAAAAAAAATTAATATTAGCACTTAAAATGAGATATTTTCGGACCTTTTTGACGTTCGATCTGGGAGTCGACGTCTAAAGAAAGATTTGACATCTGATTTGGGGGAGGGAGGGCGATGTCTATGTCGTAAAAAAATAAATATTACCGCTTCAAATGAGATATTTTCAAACATTTTTTACGTCTGATCTGAGGGATTCGACGTCTAAAGGTGGACTTGACGTTGGACCCAGGGGGAACCGACTTCTATAATGATGTTTTATTTACAAAAATGCCACGGGCTTTGGTATACAACAGGTGGCGATGGAGAAACTGTTGGTGGAGGAGGCGGCGGGGGCGGCGTGGGAGGCGAACTGTATTGAACCGGTGGAGTTGAAGGGGGAGAAGGGGATGATGGCGGGTGATAAGGTGATGGGTGATAAGGTGATGGGTGAGAAGGGGATGGTGGTGGGTGATAAGGTGGGTGAGATGGGGATGGTGGTGAAAGGTAAGGTGTGGGAGAAGGTGCTGATTGCAAAAGGGGTGGAAGAAGTTCTGTACAAGGTGGTGGTGGAGGTGGAACAGTAACAGGATAAGGAGGTGGTGGAGGTGATAAATAAGGGTAAGGATGAGGTGATGGTGAGTGATGAGGTGTAGGAGGTGGCGATGAAAGTGGACACCATTGGGTGGAGTTGGAGTAGGAAAAGGTGTCACTGGAGAAGGCAGAGTGTATGATGGAGGCGAAAATTGTGAAGGTAAAGGAGGTTGTGAAGAGTAGTCAGAAAAAAAAAATGATGTAACACTCCACCATCAGCCAGCTCAGCTTTTTTTTAACATCGTTAGTTTTGGAGGACGAAAAATTATGGTTTTATTAAGGAGAAGGACCAAAATGACCATTGGTTTGAAAGAGGGACTAAAAACAAATTCGCTTGTTAGTTTAGGGACTAAAAACATATTTAACCCTTATTTAAAAGCTTTTAAGAGTCATTATTTTTATTGTAAAAGAGATTATTTGATATTTTCGTTTTGAACAAATGACGCTTATAATTATGTTTTACTTCTGCATTTTAATTAAATACAGTTTGATTATCTTTAATGAATGTTTATGAAATTTTTTGAAAGAAAAAAAAATTATTTTGACAACTCAAAAATTGGAGTGTTACATTGTCAACAACCAAACACAATTTCCTTTTATTTGTTGTTCATTCTATTTTATGCTTTTTTAGATGTTTTTAAAATTCGGTTTATACTTTCCTTATTACTTAAAGGCCTTATTGAAAGGTGATAATGAGTTAAAATACATAAATGGTTATTGAGCACTATTTTTGACTTATCAAAGTTAGTTTGTATTTTATTTCACCATTTTTTTCCTCGTGAAACATCATGGGCATATGATGAGTAAGTTTTCACACTAATTATTCATTAAGGGCTCAAAGGTTATTAATCTCGAGTTATAAACTTGTCATTTATATATACTAGTCATTTATATTGTTTTCCTTATCGTTGAGAACTTATGAACTACCAATTTAAAAGCACAAGACAAAAAGAAATCTCAGGCTCAGCTTAAGAGGAAGGATACCCGTGTAAAACAAGTAACTCAACTTGGCTAGAAATTGACCCAAAAAAGTTAATTTAAATCAAACTCAACATGGTTGGAAGTTATTATTAGTTACCTAAAATAAAACAAAAAGAGCTGTTTATTTTATAGGTAAAGTAATCCGCCATAAGTTATTAGGCATACTAAAGACTTAAAATTGGAGAGTTGTGTACCGTTCTAGTAGTTTGGAGTTCAATAAACTCAAAGATGAAAATTAAACGTCCAAAAGTCGATCTAAAATTATAGGTTGAGGAATTGGACCTAGATTCGATCTATTTTTAGTTTAAATTTTATTATATAGGAGATTTAATAAGTTATTATTATCTTTGTAACTTTTGTGACATCCCAAATATATAATAAACACATATATTGTATGGTAGTTCACATTTTAATAAAAGAGAACAATTGGAGGTGAGATGACAGATAAGTTAAAGGATTACAGTCATCCAAGATGTACCAGAATTAAAACTTAAACATATGGAATAAAGTACTTCAAAATGGTCTAGGAAGTGTCTCAAAATAACATGAAATAACTAAAAGAATCCTAAAGAGTCTAAGTTACAACATCATCTTCCTTTTAGGACCTACTCCAAAGGCAGCTCCTCAACATTTGCTCACATTCAAGCGGATGATCATCGCAAAGGAAAACATACACAAGCAACACACAACAAGAAAGTAGGGGTGAGCTAGGTAAACAAGCAGCATACATATAGCACAATCAATTAATTTACAGTGTTTAGATACATATATGAAAAAAAAAACTATCAAAGCATACAATCCAAACCAAGCATCAAATACTTAACACGACTCATCCGAATTTATATAACTGTTGAGCTATTGGTCGTCTGTGCACTTGCATAGTTCAGTTGGCCATCCCCAACACTATGCAAGGTAAATCCTCATATCGGTCTATGTCTAAACTCTAAGACTATAAACGAGGACCTCCCTCTACTCTCACCACTCACATTGTTCTTCTCTATTTGAGCATGAACAATGATTTGAGTGTAGGGATAGACACAACATTTCAAAGCTTCATACAGTTATATAGAACAACAACAACATCTCTATAATCACATCCACTCATCTCACCCTGAGATGTCCAATTCATACTCAAGTACATCATTATAATTCACAATCACATGCTTTTAAGCCACCCAATTCAAATATATAACATACATGGCACTCTGCCGGTCAAAAACATCTAACAATCAAAACAGAAGAAGAAAAGAGTGAAACTTACTAGGCCTGGTCACACAGCGCACCAGGGGGCACAACTAGGCCAGACAAATTTGCATAACGCATCCCCCCTTATGCGTTAGGCGAATTGACAACAGATGGGAGCCCTCTAGAATTATTCGTATAGCGCACCCAGTGCACTATGCTGCGGTATGCGAATCTACATAATCTGCATAACGCAATTCTGCATATTTCAAGCATCCTTCACCCTCCTTACAACTTATAAGCCTTTTGGCCAACTTCTAAGACCCTTGATTCGTGATTTAGACTTGCTTAAACCTATCTAATTGTTTCAAAACTTTCTTACTACATTCCTAGACTGATTAGGATACAATTCATGCCTTAGAACATCAATTTATTCAGCTAAGTGACCCTAATTCAATTCTACCATTTAGAACCTCATTTTAACCAATTTCATTGTCCTAACAAGTTATAATTGACTTGCCTAAGATGTCCCAACAGTCTAGATGCGCCCATGACCCCTAATTCTAAAATTCACTACCTCCCTTCCCCTAAATAGGACCTAAACCAACCCCAATTTACCTAGAATAGTGCATACTACCCTCATCGTTCCCTTAATTACTCCTGCAATAGAACACACACATCAACATACCAACATTCATCAATTCTTTTGATACAAACAGCACACATTCATCAATTTCAGCACCACAGATTTGGATTGCTCAATTCATGCATCAAATTTTCTCAAAAGCATAACACTAACTCAAATGACATATCAAGTTCTCAGTCCAACACACATACACATCACGCAGCAGTTTCAAAAGCATAACTAGCTCCCCTTACCTCAGTTTCACAGTACAGTTCAGCTCACAAAAAACTTCTCTAGTTCCCTTCCTAGAGAAGAAACGAAACAGTGACCTACAACCACCACATTGGTGGTGAGACCAGCCCCTTCATAGCTAAAACTTAACGGAATTTGGGAGAAAGATAGGTTCTAGTGGCATGCATTCATAAAATAGCATGCCCTAAGTTCCAAAACAACAGAGAAGTGAGTAGAAACCACTTACCGATCGGAGATCGAAAATCTAATCGGATGAACAGGAAGCTATCAACGTCACAGTCACGGGGGTGCCACCTAAAGGGACATGCACTGAGTCGGTGTGTGTGAGAGTTAGAGAGAAGGCAGAGAAGGTAAGGGTCTGAGGTCTAGAGAGAAGGTCGTTCTTGAGAGAATGAGTTTTCAACTTTTAGAAAAAGAGACCAGTAGAAAATATTAGACATGACTCCCTTTTTACTAAGAGGTCTCTCCTTTTTACCTTTTCACCCATTCTTTTAATTTATATATATATATATATATATATATATATATATATATATATATATATATATATATATATATATATATATATATATATTTTGATATTATTTAGATTCTTATAACTTTTATTTTAATTTTTATTTTAGGAAGTTATTATCTTTATAATCTTTATTTTGGTTGTCCTAATTTTTTTAGAATAAAAACGATTTATAATTATTTTACCTATAAATAAGACTTCAACTTTCATTACTAAGGGACGAAACTTTTTTAATTTAAGTATTTTTTTATTGGGCTTTAGGTTAATATGGTTCTTATTCTTTGTACTTGTCTTTGAAGATACTCAATTTTTTTTACGGAAGATATATATAGTTAAAAAACTCGAGAGTTTATGTAAACTTGTATTCGTAAACTCGTAAGAATTTACTTCAGATAAAAAAATTATATAAATAATATCTTAATTAAAATAAGTCTACAAAGTTATATAACTTTAAATAAATAAAATTTATAGATATATTGTTCATAAAAAAATGTTGTAAAACATAAATATGGTCATTTTTCTTAATTTTTCTCCCTTTCAAGCTCGCAGAATCGCTCCGAACTTGCGATTCTACATGATCCTACCAATTTCACAATCGATTCTATCGAGTTTACGCAGAAAATGAGTTTTCTTCCGAGTTAACTCAGAAGTTATGTCTGGGAACGTAAACTCATAAGAGTTTATGAGATAACTTGAAAAAAAAATATATATATATATATATATATATATATATATATATGTGTGTGTGTCTTTTTTTTTTTTAAAGTATGTAATTTAAAAAAATCATTTAATTAATTTAAAATAAAGAAAAATTATTTAATTTTTTATTTTAATAAACAACAAGTAAATTACATTTTATTAACTAAAAGTAAATTTTTATTTAACCTAAAATATTAATAAGTGGTATATATAGATAAAAAAATTATTGAATCTAAATTTAGATTCCTCAAATATTTTAAAGAAAATAATGAAGGTTTAATACCTATTTTGGTCCCTCCTTTGGGAGGGTTTGTTCAAAGTGGTCCTCCCTTTTTTAAAAAGTTCACTAAAGGCCCAACTTTTGCAAAAACTGTTCAAAGTAGTCCTTTTTTGTTACGGCGTTAACTTTACTAACGGCAGAGCTGCCAGGTGTCTAACATGTGATGATGTGGCATTGTTATGTGTTTTAAAAAAATAGAATATTGTGACGTGTAAATTAACGTTGTTGGGGTTAAATTAAAAAATGAATTAGGGTTAAATTAGAAAATGAATTAGGGATACAGACTGGGTGGGTAATTAGGTAAGAAAAATTTTCATTAGAAGAATCTTTGGGGTCAAATTTGGGTTGCGGATTGGGAAAATCTGAACAATTTATGGTTTATACCTTCAATCCATCCTCTTCATCCATCAGTGCGCTACAGATTTTTGAATGAAAGCAAAAATCAGTTTCAATTTCATTTCCTTAACTCTTGTATCAATTAAATTTGTGTTATCTTCTCACCGAATATACAATAGCCACCAATGTTACATCAGGATTTATCTTCCAAGTACTCAAATTTTCTTCTAATAGCAAGCAAATTGGAGCAGATATCAGAGTCCCGCTCAGGTTGTAAAGGAACACCACAATAAACTCTGTTGGGTATTGTTTGATAATATTGGTCTGTTTCCAAGCAGCAGAAATTGTACTTAGTATTTCTTTTCTGTAATAAATGTCTTTTTGCTTTAGTCTTTGTGAGTGTGTTTAATACTTGAACAATGTACCAGATTGGAACCAAAAGATACTCAATGGCAAGTAGGGATCCACCAAGAATCCAATGTGTTTGTGATGTAGATTCCATTGGAGAACAAAGCATAGGAGATGAAGTTGAAAGGATTATAGAACCCTTATAGAGTAAAACTACGAGTGCACCTAATATGGATACGAACGAACCCAGGATTTTGGCCTGAGTGCTTGAGCTTCTTAAAGCTACCCAATACTGTACAAAAACACAAAATTTGTAGCGCTCTAATGGACGAAGAGGATGGATTGAAGGTATGAACCCTAAATTGCCCAGATTTTCCCAATCCACAATGCAAATTTTACCCCAAAGATTCTTTTGATAAAAAATTTTCTTACCTAATTACCCATCCAGTTTGTATCTCTAATTCATTTTCTAATTTAACCCTAATTCATTTTTTAATTTAACTCTAACAACATTAATTTACACGTCACAATATTCTACTTTTTTAAAACTCATAACAATGTCACATCATCACATGTTAAACACCTGGCAGCTCTGCTGTTAATAAAGTTAATGTCGTGACAAAAAATGACCACTTTGAACAGTTTTTGCGAAAACTAAGACTTAAGTGAACTTTTTAAAAAAAGAGAATCACTTTGAACAAACTCTCCCAAAAGAGGAACCAAAATAAATATTAAACAAAAAATAAAGACAAACCACCAAGTCAACATGATAAACGTTAAGCCATCAGTCACCCACCGAACTTAATACATTAAGTCATCAGTCCACCAACCCAACTTAATACTTAAGTTTATAAAGCGTGTAGACCGGTCCACAGTTGTTTATACACAAAAATAGAATCATTATTTTTCTACTTTAAATTTTTTATATGATTTAAAATTAAAATTAAAATTCAGAACGTTTTCTCAAATTAAATAATTCCTAATATTTCCAAACGCGTCTTCATATTACATGGAAAATGAATCTAACGTGGTAAAGGGAGAATTAATTTTCAGAAATCTGAAATTAATATTTTTTCTTATTTAACTAAAATTTATATTCTAAATTAAATTAGATTACTCAATTAATATTTGTATATTTTAATTAGTTTTATTCAATTATTTATATGTAAAGCTTTTTTACTATTTATTTTAAAATTATTTTTTTTTTCTCGTACAATACAAAGATTTAGTTTGAAATTTACTATTAAAAAATCGAATTCTAAGTGGTTTTTAAGTATCCCATTATTTTCTTATAATACCAATAGTGTGTTTTCTTATAATTTTGGTTTTTATAAATTTATAAGAATGAGATATTCAAATCCATTAAATTTGAATTAATCATATTTTAAATTTTTTTTTTAAATATTATGTTTTGATAACTTATTTCAAATTTTTGTGAATTTTAATTTTTTTTATTTGGATAAAGTATTTTAATTATACTCATTTAAAGTTAGGACAAACTAGTTCAGATTAGACTTAAATCAAGTTAACCTTATACTAGTTCAAATTAAATATTTTGTTAAGTGTCAGTTGTGAAACCTCAGAAAATGATATTTTTAAAAGTGGTAGTAGTCTAGAAAAGTGAGACTCGATTATTTTAATATTAAATGATTTTATTATAAATAGTTTTGTTATAAACGAGTTTCATTATTTTAAAATGTATCATCTCTCTAGAAATCACTTTTTTAGAGTTCTTTACCATTTCTCTAACCTTTCTCACTCTTGGATCATATGTTCGATGATCAAGAGGTGTCTAGACGATCCTTGAGTCAAGGGCTACCCATCTCACAAATCAATTTGTTGTTTAGAGCAACTAAATTAGAAACCCCTTTCTTTGGTATTTTAGGGTTCTTGATTCGGTAAAAGATTTCTGTTTTTGCATGGATCAAACACTCTTTTTCTTAAATTCTTGGTTCGTTTGTGGTTCTAAGGTTGGTCTCCAATCACTGATCGGTGGTTTGTAGGTTTTCTTGAAGTTCCTTGTGCCGCAAGAAATTTGTGGAGCGTTTAGAAGTTCTGGAGCTTTTGAGTCGAGGTAAGGAAAGCTAGAGTTTTCTTTAATTTATGTTAATTGTGCATGTTAAAGAAGGTTTGAATATTGAACTAATTGAATAAAATTTTGCGTTATGATTGGACGTATAAGTAATCAATTATGTGGTTGACTTTTTGTGTGATGATGATTGATGTATACTATGTTGAATCTGTTTGTATGTGTTTTGATGATGGATTGGGTATTGATAAAGTGAATTGTGATGATGGAATTTATTTGGAAGCAATGGTTACTCTTGGTTATAGGTTATTTTGGTTTAAAAGGAGGTCTTAGGAAGTGAAAACTATGAGAGAAGTCTTGTGAACTGGTTTGAAGTGTGTAAAGTCTGTTTTGAAGTGTGTTGTGAGTGGTTAAGATGTTTAAAATGGATGAAATCGGTGGGGAGAAGGTTTGGTGATAGATAAGATAGAGTCTTACTTGGTTTAGAGTTCATTTTGAGGAAATGGAGTAGTGAAAATGAGAATTAGGGGTTAGAGCCTCAAATGGTCAGTTGTAATAGTTTAGTTAAGTAATTTGTGACTTGCGAGAACTACTTAGTTGATAAAAAAGGTGACAAAAGTGGTAGAATGAGATTTTGGTCTATAAGTTGAGTTTTTGTGAGTTTTTGAGTGACATCTTGAGTCTAATTGCTTAGAATGAGGTTAGATGCGTTTAGATAGTATTGGTTAAGTATAAGTAGGTATATAACACAATCTAGGAAGGTTAGAATTTGGTGTAGGTTGCGTAATTCTGTAGATTTGGTGTTGCAGAATTCTGTAGACTTGCTGAGCGAGTGGATTCACTCAGCGAGTGGTGGTAGTGGCGGCTAATCTTCTGTTTAAGGATTCGCACAGTGAGATGGTGTGCTGAGCGACTGTTGGGGGTTTGGACCAGTGTTTGTACTTTCGCATAGGTTGTTGAGCGAGTGGTTTTGGGGCTGGGAGCACTGCCAGGGGATTTGCATAGAGAACTGGTCACTACGCAAAAGGTGTTGGTATTGAGTATTCTTTAATTCCTTGTCTTTATGTGACCTAAATGAAGTTGTGGACTAAGTGTGAAGTATGTATGGTGGTGTATTATAGTATTTGATTGATCATGTTATGGGTTATGTTTTAAAGTAAAAGTATGGATTCAAAGTGGTGAAAGTAAATGGTTTCATGGTTGGTAACATGGGTTCCACGGGGAACTCCTTCAGTATGGTTTCAAGTATTGATAGTATGACTGGCCAGAGTTTTGCTGAGGTTTATCCTGCCATTCTAATGGTCATCCATGCTCAAGTAGAGAGTGATGAGTCATGTCGTGAGAATAACAGGAGGTCTGAGCATGAGATGCCTTTCTCCAGTTGGTAAAAGGGTGTTTGTAGGACTAACCTAGTGTGGTAGCTTGGGGTAGTCCAACTATTCCACCACACCGGTGTAGGAACCTCTAGAACTCGACATTCCATACAATATCCGAATTAGTCTGTCTAGGTCTTTGCATGTTAAGATGTTTTGAGTTGATGTATGTGATTTAAATGTTTTATGTATGCTATGTATAAAAATGATATGAATTGTTTTGTATCTAACTTACCCTTATTTTTCTGTTGTCTGTCTTTGTATGTTTTCTCTTTTGCGATGATTACCTGATTGGTGTGAGCTTAGAAAGACACTCATTTCAGTTATTTCAGTGATAGGTGATCGAGGGGATTCAATAGAGAAGTCAAATGAATTTACAAGTGTAGATATTTTCTTTTGTAGGCTTATTTCTTATAGTAACTATATTATTATATATACAATATTCTTTTTAGTAGTATTTTACTATTAAAAATAAGATGTTACATCAGTCAAATAATTTCAAGATTTAATTGAGTTGTATTGACCTAGGTCTAGATCAGACTAAGTTAATCTGAATAAAAATCAATATAAATTAATTTAGATAACGATAAAGTCAAATTAGATTGAACTAAAATCAAATTGAATCAATTTAGACTTAAGTGAATTTGAATGGATTCAAATTCGAGTGAAGTCAAATTCTTTAATTTAATTTTAAGTATTACAATTAGTAAAACTATAATAAAATTTTATAATTTCAATTTGTTTCAAACTTTTTTTATCTAAATAACATATTTTATTATAAAATTTTGGAATTCTTAAAAAATATTACCCTAATTAAATCAAAGCATTTTACTATTAATGAAAAACAAAATCAAATATATATATATATATATATATATATATATATATATATATATATAATGTACTTAATAGAAATTCATTGATTTTAACTCCCTTTTGCACCTGTAAATTAATTTTGTAGCAAAACAGAAAATTATGGTTTATCTTTTATTCCCTTATATTTTATTCATATTAATGAGGCTTAATAGTTTCATTGGTTCTCATAATTAATCTCAGTTTAGTCTTCAAGTTTTTAACTATCTCAATTGGATCATAATTTTTGTGAAATGTGTGTACCTCATCCATCAAGTACTATCACACAAAGTTAAGTGAAGTCCACATGTTGTAGTGAGAATGTGGTTATGAGTTTTTTTTTTTTTTTTATGTAGATTGTTTTCACTAAAAGAAGTAGTAGTGATGTGACATCTGAAATTGAGATTTATGGATAAATAAGATCAGACATCCATTAAATATGAACTATGAGTATAAGAAATTCCTAAATCTCTCCGTTAAATATGAACTATGAGTATATCATAGTTCATATTTAACGGGGAGATTCCCTTAACGCCGTGTGGTTACACTTAATGGATGTGGTACAATGTATACATATTTACAAAAATTATGACCTAATTGAGACAGTTAAAAACTCGATGACTAAACTAATATACTAATATTGAGAGAGAAAAGTGAATATCAGTTAATGTATTAAGCCTATTAATTAAACACTTTGAGAAGTTTTTTTTTCATAATTTGGATACCACGGTTTCTTTAAGATACAAGAATAATTACTGGAACAAAGTTAAAATATAGGATCTACGATTTAATAAAATAACTATTGACATATATGTTATAATATGATTACAAAATAATAATTTTAATATAGAATTTTGAATTCTATTAATTTTATTCAAATTTAAGACTTTTTTAATTTACAGTTATCCTATAAAATTAATCTAACGGTTATTAAAAATTTTAAAGTCGTATTTAATTATCTTAATTATTACCATTAATAAATTTTAAATAAAACATATTTAAAATTAATGTGTCATAATGATTTTATTATATCAAGAATGTATGAATAGTTATTATTTTAAATTCACTATATTTATAATAGTAAAGGTATAAAAACTTTAAAATAGATAAAATTTCACAGTAAAGTTTAACTACAATTCTTTTATTATTATTTTTAACTTTTAAAATATAAATTTAAAAGTTGACCCGAGAAAGTGGTCGGCAATGATTTGTGGTCGTCATTATGGTGTTGTTAGAACTTTCAACCGATGAGTAGAATGGTTGTGATTTGGTCCTAAGCGTTTCTCTTGAGGCTTCACTTTCGATCTTCGGCAACAAAGAAGTTTCATCTCTTCCATGTCTCTCTCAGGTAGCGATGATGAAATGGAAATGGACTTTCTTGGTGATCGGTACCGGAAAATGGACGGCGGAAACTTCGAAGTGTTTCTGAGTTTCAGAGGGGAAGATACGCGTGCTTCTTTCACTTCGCATCTCTACGCGGCTCTTCAGAATGCAGGAATCTTTGTTTTTAAGGATGACGAGTCCCTTCCACGGGGAAAGCAAATTTCACCCTCTTTGAGGCTAGCGATCGAAGAGTCTCCAATTTCTATTGTTGTTTTCTCAAAAAATTATGCAGAGTCCTTGTGGTGTTTGAAAGAGTTGGAGAAAATAATGGAGTGTCACAGAACCACAGGGCATGTGGTACTACCAGTGTTTTACGACGTTGACCCCTCTGAAGTACGTCATCAAAGAGGTGACTTTGGGAAAGCATTTCAACGTCTTTTGAGCAAGTCCTCGAGAGAGGAAGAGGAAAAAGTCCTGGACTGGAAGCAGCGTTGGAGGAAGATTCTTCGTGAGCTTGATGGCTTCTCCGTTGTTGAAATCCTAAATTCCAGGCAATTAAGAGCTTCCTGCTTCCTCAGATTGATATTAATCTTCCTATATCACAGATTTTTGTACAGAACATTCTCTATAAGAATAACATTTTCAAATTCATAACGTATATGTAGGATTGGGAGGGGAGACAACCTCGAGGAACATTGGAAAGAGGCACTTTTTGAGGTTGTTCAGATCTCAAGGTAATAGAAATGCTTCATGCTTTATTAATTTTTACTGAACATTGTCTGTCAAAATAATAATTATCATATTCATCACATGTATCAAGGGAGAGAATGGAGATTGCTGATGGGATAGGGTTCCTCGTCAGCCAGTTGATGGCGGGACTTTTTGAAGGTGCTAAAATCCCATTTAGGTGTGTAGGAAACTTTGGTAATTTGAAACATTTCTTGCATTCATGTACATTCTCTCTAATAATAACATTTATGAAATTCGCAACATGTATGAATTAGAGAAGTGAAGATTGATGATAGGATAGACTTCCTCGTGAAGCAATGGAGGGAGCTATTATGTGAGGCTGTTAGAATCTCAGAGGTTGCATTACTAGATCCATGGTAATTCAAACACTTTATGCTTTTAGAGTTTCACTAAACATTGTATCTTTTTTTAGCCAAGATAAAAATGCTATAGCATCACTGTACATGTTATATTACTAACTAGGTTATATTAGAACCTGATTCAATCAATCATATGAAACATTCTGCACATATTAACAAAAGAAGGGGGTAACCAAACCAAACCTAAAATGTGGAATATCACGTCTATATCTAGATATTTGTTCTCAATTCTGCTACAACCTTTCCTTGTTCACTAGCCAATTTTTTCAACATACTTACTCAACTTTCCATTCTATCCCTTTGATGAGATTCGGTAGGTCGGGCCAAACTAGTACATGCCTTCTAATCAAAACAAGATAGAAAAAACGTAGAAAATGGACCCTCTTTTTATATTATTCAAGAATTATCAACTCAAAGCTCAAGCATCCGCTTACGGGAGAAAATTCTTCCTTTCACATAGGACATTTCCTATGACAACAAAAATCCTTCCAATCTTAACATTCTGCAAGATAAAGAATATAAAGACTTTCTCAGAACTATCATTCCCTGTAATTGTTAACTACTCTTTTTTTTCTTAGCAAAAAAGAAACAATAAATTTCTTTCTATAATACACTTTGGAACCCCTCTCATTACTTCCTTGCTTAAAACAATGTTTATGTGTTGATATGAGATGTTCCCTATGCTAGAATCTTTTTTATACCACTTAAAAAAGCTTTTTAAACTTATATAAAAGCAGTGGTATAGAAAATATTCAACTTTTTATAGTGATTCTGAAACCTATATAGAAAATCCAGTAGGGGAGGGATAAACTTGTAAATGATCCAAACTTTTTATACCAGTTGGAGTGACAATGGGTAAAAAGGTCCCACTTTTTACATTGGGCATGATTTTAACCAATATAAAGAACGTAACTTTGTAAAAAAGTCTTTCTATATCAGTTCTAACATTAACCGATATACTTCTTACTATTTACACATCAAATAATAGTTCCTAATCTCAATGTAAAATGAATACATCTAATATTTACCTAACGTCCTCTATAAACACTTAGAAGAAATGTAGGCCCTCATGCTCTCGAACACTCTTGCTCAATTGGAGACACATTACCAAAAATCTACACAATAAAGAGTTTGAGTCAAGTTAATAATAATGACTTAAGATGTTAGTTATAAAATATTCATGTTACCAAATTTCATGAGTCAACAACGTTTGCAGATATGATTTTCTGCATATGGCTCATGATATAATATCCACACTCAAAGCTCATCATTGACGTGAACACTACAAGTTAAATTCATAAAGTATCATAAACTGTATAATTGTATTTCAATAGTCTCAAAGATTAACTACTTACAATTGGTACAATGAACTACAACTACTTTCGAGATGCAGTATGTGTTTCCCCGTAACCTCGAATAAGCCTCAACCACTTTGTAAAAGTTAAATGTATATTGAAATGAATGCCTAGTGTGGAACTTGGTAAAATTAAATTGTGCGCACAAAAAAATAAATTATTAAAAAACTTACGCTATTAATGTGTGTGAGGTTTCTTGTGTAATAAACACGAGACCCACAAGAGACAGTTGAGGAAGAATTACTAGCAATTGCTAGTGACCCCTGCAGATACAAACAATAATAGTGCGAAATAAGATTTACATATATAGAATTTTATTAATTAAAAAACATACGGTTGCAAATAAGGTGCTAAATAAACTTTTTTTTTTTTTTTTCCTTTTCAAAGGCCTTTAAGAGGTACTTTTGGATCTCTTCACCTTTATTCCTGAATCCTTGAATGACAATAGGGTCAATAAATCCATAAATGTGATCATTGTTCCTCTCAATGCTCAATTGATGTAAATACCTTCAACATTGAAAATGAATGTTAGAATAATGTATTAAATATATTTAAACTTCATACAAGTAAAAATTTTCTTACAACAACCAAAGTTGCAATGTTGATATACATAACATATTAGTGCCAGAGGGAACTTCAAAAAATTCCCTCTGACATATAAAGAAAGAGAGAGAAGGTGTCATGTTTGTGACTTCAAGAGGCATTTGTAAATCTATAGGAGAAAGGGAGATTTTCACTGCCAATACACCAAGTTGTTCTAGAATTCTTTTTTGTAGCGACTATGGTGATTGTGGCGTTTATGGGAGTGATTCATTCACATCTTCCTTATGCTTTAACTAGGTATACATATTTAAAAACTTATATAAGATTAGTATACAATTGCTAATAAAAACAACAAAGTGCATGATTAAAACAATTACCTCCTTTACATTTGGTTTTGATAATCTAATTGGCCACAAAATAAATTTTCCAAGGGCGTGCAGCCTCTTGAGTGGGCACGGGACTCAAGCAGTAGCATCTCGAACGTCTACAACCACTAACCTCATCATATCAGTTGTAATTATTTCATAGTATATGGTTGACCCCAATGTATACATTTTACCTAATATAAACGAATAATATTTGTAAAATATATAAAAGAATATAATTAAACAAACAAGTATAACTAGACAATATAATTAGACAAATTACCTAAGGCTACCAAGCACTATAGGGCATCATCACTAAACAACTCGTAGTATGCATCAACAGGGGAGGCAATAATGGATGACTTCAGTATAGCCTTCCTTATTTAGGTCAACTAATGTAAAACCTAGATCATCAGTCTTTAAGCTAGTATTACCATCAACCCACTTACATTTGAAA
>NW_014543257.1:8589-21124 GCF_000741045.1 Vigna radiata var. radiata | reverse complement strand
ACAAGGCCTAAATCCTATACTACTCTTCAATCCATGCTTTATGATGGCTCTAATAGTGGTCCACAAGGTAGAGTTGACACCATCTTCAAGGATGAATTTCACTCTCTTGAAAGTTTTTGACCATGGCTAAGGGATTTTCCATCATTTCCTCCCTCTTGGAAAGGATTTGCCCTCAAATCTTCAACATGGAACAAGACAAACTTCCTTATCTTTTCTGGATTTTTTTTGTGTGCTTCTCCACCAAGGTCAAATATCCATTTTATAATACAAGTTAGAACAAATGTTATAATAGTGAGTAAATGAAGAATATAGCTCCCAACAATGATACACCTTAAATCAAATGAATGATCTAGGTCTTGAAGAGTAAGATAATTTTTGAAGCTTTTATTTGTCTTGTGTTGGATTTATATGTTTGAAAGACTATTCATTCCAACACAAGAGTTAAATTTTAGGGATATGTCATCATACCCTCCCTTTTGAAAAGGATTTGTCGTCAAATCTTCTTGTTCTTTATGACAAAAACCTTTTACTTATTATTGGTTAATTTGTGTATCTTTCCACCAGGATCAAAGATCCATATGCAAGTGTCATCAAACACAAAACCAATATTCTTATGAGCCACAAACAACATGAATCTAGATGAAAGATTTAAAGAAGACCTTATGCTAATTTTAAAATAATTTACTTGAAAACTTTGAAGGTCTACTCCACAAAATTGTTTGTGTTTACTTTAAGTTAATTGTATCCTAAAAGGTATCATCATCGCAAAGTTTGATTTGGAAAAATTCAAGGAGTTAAAAATAGTGGGAGGTGAAAAAGAAGTTGAAAATTTTTCAAAAGTAAAAGTTGGAGTTATGAAAGATGGTTGGATGTATTGAGAAAAGTTCAAGGATTGAAAAACTCCCTTCATCATCTTAGTCTCAACCTTAATTGTGGGAGTGGTAGGGGGCTTTAGTAACTCTTCCTCTTCTTCTTTTATCTCAATATCTTCTTTTTCACTCTTTTCTTTCTCATTCCTTTCCTTTATCTTTTTCTCTTCATACTCTCTTCTTCTTTCCTCCTTTCTCTCTCTTCTTACTTGCTCCTCTTCATTTCTTTGTTCTTTCTCTTTTTTCTCATGCTCCTCATTCTCCCTTTATTCTTTCTTCCTTCTTTTGTCTACCTCTCTTCTTCTCTTTATCTTCCTTATATCCTTTTGGACTTTTTCTTGTTTTTCATTAAGAATTCTAAGCTCTTCTTCTAAAGTTGCTGGACATTGTTTTCTTTCAACTCTTTCTTTCTTTTCTATCTCTCTCACTTGTTCATCTCTTGTTCTTTGAATCTCTCTTTTTCTCTTGTCACTCAAGAGCTTTCTCATTTTTTCTTCAGACTCATCTTCTCTTTCAAAGAACCCTTTTACTCCTTTTAGAAAAGTTTTTCCTCTTTTAATGAGTTCTCTCATCTCACATATTTGCTCTTGGTTTATTATAAGGGAAGAAGGAACAAATTTTCTTCTCATGCATGCTCTCAAGTCACACCAATCTTTAATTGAAGATTTTCTAGCTTTCTCAACCTTAGATTGTCTTTGATTCCACCATTCACTATTGAAGATTTTCTAGCTTTCTCAACCTTAGATTGTCTTTGATTCCAGCATTGACTTGCATGTCCTACATGCCTAGAGATGCATAAACTAAGTATATGATATTTACCATGCCTAACTAGGAATGGATGAAGTTCTTCTATTCTTTTCTCCCATGCTAAGTATGACAATGCACTAGTATTCTCACCAAAGAACGGAAGGTCACTCTTAACTTTAGAATGTAGCTCAACCTCACCATGACTTAAATGCAAGCTACTACAAAAACTCATTTGTTTTAAAAGAATTTTGGAAAACAATTTTCACAAATAATCCTAGACATTTTTAAGATTTTAAAAATGGCTTATGCAAACAAACTTAGTATTTCAAATAAAATTCCTTAAGAGACTTAAGGAGACAAGAGAAGCTTAAGTTCACTTCCAGGGAAGAGAGGTGAACCACTATGGATTGCTTAGAAACCAAGTCTTTCCTATCCAAAACTTACCTCAAGTTCTCTTGTACCAAACTTCTCAAAGGGATTTAAAATTGAAATAATAGTTAAGACACACTAGACTATCACAATTAAAGAAATCAATTAAAGCTAATCTATGCGGCCTAATGGTGAAGTTAGAAGGAACTTTGAACACTTACCAACTACAAAGCGTGATATTAATCAAAGTCCAATGTTCTTGTTAGGACACATCCTAACAAGGCCAAATATCACAAGTCCAAAAAGAAAAACAACTACGATTTTACAATTCAAAGAAAATACATACAAATCTCTCTTTCTCACCAAATGTATACTCTCTTGTTTTGTGTTTAGACCAAGACTTCAAGCTTCCGTTCAAGGCCTCCTTCACCTTTGGATGTACCCCACTCTTTTGGGTTGTTATCCCAATGATCCTCACATTTTTTTACCATTCAAAGACCTACACCACAAGTTAACACCACTAAAGCCAAAAGGGAGTCCAAAGAAAAAGGAAGACAAGGTCTAAAATGAACAAAGGCTCTTCAAAAAGAGTTTTACTTTGACAAAACCATGAATGTTTAGAAGACAATCAAGCAATTAAATGGTAAGAAAGAAAAGTTAGCACAAAGGAGTTACCAAAAGAAAGGCACTATAATAGATCACAAAAACCAAAAACTACTAGAAAATCATAAGTGTTTTTGTCCTTTTTCAAGCTAGATCAAATGGTGCACTAAGGCAGCCCTTTTTAGATCATCATGGCTGCTGGAACAGCAGCTTGGGGAAATAAAAATCAGCTCCAAATCAACATCAAAGTGTTCATACAAAAGTTGGTTAAAGATGGTACATGTACGTGTTTTAACTTTTACTTTTTGCTTTTGCTTTTTGTACTTTTTGTCTACTTTTCTTTTGTACCTTCTGTCTCTTCTTTTTTTTTTTTCTTGAAATTTTTAGCACAAGCACATACCATATCAGATCTCAAATCTGGAATTTTTCAACAAGTTTGATGATCATACAAATTTGATGATCATACAAATTTATAGCAACAAAATAAAGACAACCTACTAGAATCAAGTATAGCATGAAACACAAAAAAGTGACATAATGGAAACCTAACTCTATGAACTTGTTCATGATCTAACAACAAGTATGAACTCAAATATATAAAATAAAAGCACTCAAAGGCACAAATACAAATCAGTTTTTGGAAATGACCTCAACATATATTTTTGATGATTTTCAAAGTTTCAACTAGGAAATAGAGACATCAAAAGGATTAAACATGACTCTAGACAACATGGAATGATTTGAAAATTAAAATGACTCAAACAAACATATATTGACAAAAAAAAAACAGTAAGGAATGACTCAAAAAAAGAAAAGTCACAAAAAAGTAGCCAAAACTACCAAAAACAAACTTGAAAAACGTTAATGACAACATTTTGGCAGCTTTGACCTTTGGTGAGTGTTTTACTCATAACTTTCTCCATAGAACTTCGAATGCAATGATTCTTTTTTTGTTGGAAGCTAGACTCAAAAGGCTTTCATTTGAATATTTTTAGGCTGTTGGAAGTCCCATATCTACTAGAGATAAGGCCAATTTATAATATATAAGTGGGATGCAAGTCAGTTTTGTGGGGTTGAGTTAGGCATAAAACCCACTTTCTAACATGGTATCAGAGCTATGGTTAAAGCCTATCCTAGCGATATTTGTTGGGCATATTGTTCCACCTGCTATTAGGCTGTTATTGGACCACCCATTAATATCTAGTCTCACGCTCGAGATGTATATACCTCGATGTGAGGGGGGTGTGTTAGAAGTCCCACATCGATTAGAGATAAGGCCAATTTATAATATATAAGTGGGGTGCAGAGCTCACCTTACAAGCCGGTTTTGTGGGGTTGAGTTAGGCTTAAAACCCACTTTCTAACATACGCATTTTTTGGACAATTGAGCTAGATGCAGTTTAAGTTTGAAAATTGTCAGAATTTGCTGCTAGAACAAATGATAAATGAAAAAAAAAAAACACAATAAGACAAGTAGGGAAATAACATTAACAACTTGGAAGAATAAAGGATAGATAAAGACCAAAGACTTAGCTCTTGAAGAACCAAAGTTCTTGATACCAAATGATGGCAACCTCCTTGGCTAGGTTGGGCCAAAGTTAGGAGATATGCATGGAGGGGTGTTTCCTTGGATGAATGGTGCGGACATGTGGTGGTAAATGGTCCAAGGATGATGAGTTAAGGTATGGATGGTGTAGAAGCTCAAAGCCTCTAGAAGATATGGTGGTGGTGGTATAGTGTTTGGTGGCTCTAGGACAGGTTAGGCCAACTCAAGGAGGAAGGTGACTAGAAGGGCCTCTAGGGTTGGTTCTAGTCTTGATTAAGGAAGAGTATGGCCATATTTTGGCAGCATAACATTACTTAATTCCACGATGAAATACAAGGGTGAAGACACCTCTATTTATAGGCCAAGGGTGTCTCCTTCTAACCCTAAAAGCATGATCTCCCACATTTGCTCTCATTGGCAAAAGATAAGGCCTTCTAACCTCTCCAATGATGGGAGGACATATGGCCACTCACAAAACACAATCATGTCCATTCCTAGAGTGCCATGTGGCCACTACTAAAAGTAAATCCTCTCAACTCCTAAGGTACCATGTGGCTACCTTTGAAAAAGCATATCCTCCCCAATGAAAGCATGACACATGACACACACTTTCCACTTGGTTTAGATATTTAACTTAGGGAAAATCCTATGCTACTTAGGCCTTAATACAAGCCTTAATCAAACGTATACTACATGGCCAAATACAAGGCCTAAATCCTATACTACTCTTCAATCCATGCTTCATGATGGCTCCAGTGATGGTCTACAAGGTAGAGTTGACACCATCTTCAAGGATGACTTTCACTCTCTTGAAAGTTTTTGACCATGGCTAAGGGATTTTCCATCAAAACGTCAATGGTTCATAGACGAAGATTAATGTTGAAATCTTGAATCTTGGGGACAAGACATTTGAACATTGTACCTAAAAGCATCACTTGTTAGGACCAAAGTCAGAAACAATTTTCTGTGAATTAACATAGTTGCTTTGTGCTGTCTCAGTTGTAAAACTCATTTGCTATATAAATTATATAGCATTGTTTAATAAGATGAGTTGAAATTCTTTCTGTATTACATATCCTTCCTAGTTTTCTTTTCTACATAGTATCCTGAGCTAGGTTCATCTAAAAGACCTGTGTAGTTCCTCTACCACTCACTCCAATGTGCTAACTCTCCCTTCCATGCTTCTCCTCCTTCTTGATTTGGCAGGTCAGACCTATTGATAGGTCCCTAGATAGAGGAAACTTGGATAAACCCATTGCAACCACCTATAGTCATTGCATAGAACTATTATTATTGATTCTAGGCACAAGTACAATATGAGAGCAGCCAAGTGATAATGTTCCCTTCACACAGGATGCCAAAGATCCTGTCAACCATTCTCCAAACTATCAAAAAACCTCCCCTACACACAAAATCTCCACAACTATATATAGGAAGCCTCACTCACCCTAACAACCTGAGTAATAACTACTTTTTAATATGTTTCCTCCTAGCATACACATTACAAATCCTATTAGTAATTTAGCACGAAGTATATGTCAAGTACTAAATCCTATTAGTAATTTAGTCACCAATTATATGTTGATGACTTTTACTCGTGACAGTAAGTAGTGAAAGCTTGAGCACACAATTTAAGTCTCAAATGCTGAACAAATTTGAGATGTAAGACCTTGGAGAGTTGAACTATTTCTTGGGGATTCAGTTTGCAAAAACTCAATATGGAACTGCTATGCACCAGTTCAGGTGTTTGCAAGAACGGTTGATTAAATTTAACATGAGGAAAAGTAACCTTACATGTACACCAACTAAAGTGGGTATGACCCTAGAGAGAAATTTTACATAAGAACTTCAATGTTAGTAGCTTACGGTATTTGTGTCATACAAGTCCAGATTTGAACTTCAATGTTGGCCTAATCAACAAATACCTGCAAGATCCTAGGCAGTCTCATATGCTAGTTGCAAAGAGGATATTATGATACCTACAAGGCCCAATTGGATTTGGAATCCTATTTCCAAAGGAGATGTTTGAAAATGATCTGAGTTTAATTGGTTACCTTTCTTCTGTGGCAGAGCACCTATTTCATATAGCTCTAGAAAATAACCAGTTGTTTCCTTACTACGGATATAAAATGATATAAAATGATAGCATATAAGGTGATAGGATATAATGGGTCAAAACAGGTAATCCAGCTCAACCTGGCCCGGCTCACTACGAGTTGATTACTTAGTGAGTCAACCTAATCCGATTCACTTATTAGCAAGCTCAAAAAATTCGAACCCAACCCACATCAAGCTTCTCACGGAAGAAGTAAGCACATTGAAACTAGTTTTCACCTCTTCCGTGAACAAGTTGTTGGAAGTTCCACATGAGCTAATGATAAGACAAATTTAGAATATACAAGTGAATACAACCTTATCTGTGAGGAGATGTGTTGGAAGTCCATATCGACTTAAAGTCCACTTCTTAAGTGAATGATGGAAAATTTGTGATTCAACATTGCAAACCTGATGTGAAGTTTGCACATATCTTTACTAAAGCTTTGAAGCGAGAAAGGTATTGATTCTTGAGAGAATCTGTTGGTGTAGTGCATGTTAAAACAGTTTTGACTTAAATAGGAGTGTTAGGACTTAAGTCAGAAACAATTTTCTGTAAGTTAATATAGTAGCTTTGTTTTATCGTTGTTAAACTCATTTGCTATATAAATTGGTATAGCACTGTTTAATAAGATGAGTTGAAATTCTTTCTGTATTACGTATGCTTACTAGTTTTCTGTTTCTATATCGCTTACGAAATTGATTACATATATATGCAGTGGAGAAACGGAGGTTGCTAATGCGATAAAATTACACATGAAGCATTGTAGGGAGGCACTTTTTGAGGCATCTGGCATCTCAGGGGACGCAGTGTTGAATTCCTGGTAATTGAAACATTTAAGGCATGATCATATCTTCACTAAACATTGTCTCTAGAAAATAACATGTATGAAATTCATCACATAATGAAGCGGAGAAATGGAGATTACTAATGCGATAGAACTCCACATGAAACATTGGAGGGACGCATTTTCTGAGAATGCTGGTACCATCTCAGGTTCCGATTATTCCCGGTAATTGAAACACTTTCTGCTTTCGGATAGTGATAGTACACTTTCTTTAAAAGTAACATTTATGAAATTGGAAACATATATCAAGTTCTGAATCGGAGACGGTTTATTCTGAGATATGGTTGCTCCAGCTTCATTGGAGGAAGAAATTGGTACGATGTATCAAGTTCTGGATTCCGGACGGTTCATTATGAGATATGGCACCTCCAGCATTATTGGAGAGAGAAAGTTCGTGAGGCTTATGATAGATCTGGGGATGACCAACTATATTCCAGGTAATTGAAACAGTTCCAGCTTTCAGATTTCTACTGTAAATTATTTTTCCCAAAAGTAATATCTATGAAATTCATAACATCTATCAAGGAGAGAAATTGACATAGAACGCCACTTGGAGCATTGCGCTAGTGCAGTTAATAAGGCTATTGACTCCTCAACAGCTTCTCGATCAAGGTAAGAGGACCTTTAGTAACTCTCTTAAAACATTTTTGTGTATCTTCCCATTAACACTTAATTTACTACTTATGCCAACCAATTTCATTAAAAACTAAACTTGCACCACTATTTCAACCACAAATAATACATAACAAATTATGCATAAAATATATTATTGTGACTATTATGACCAAGTCACAGATGGACAATAGAAATCTTTTACCCTAAAGTTTTATTATAAATTAAACTAATTTTCCTTATCTTTTAAAAAAAAAATTAATTAAGCTTAAGCTTCCAACTTCACTGTTCTTATAGAAAGACTAAATTTGTGGATAAAATACTTTGACCAGTGATCTAAACATATCATCGTTTGTCTTCGCCCCAAAAATGTGCAAAACCTTATCTTAAGCATGAAATCCTTCTCCAAAAACTAACTAAAGAAAAAGAGCAAATAAGAACTTACTCAAAAGTGTTCTACTCTCAACCAGGATCTCTAAGGTGAAAGGATGAATGACTACTTCTTAAATTTAGAATGAAGGCAAAGGAAAAAGATTTTAGAGAAATAATAATTTTTGTAAAATAAAGTTCGTACAATTAACTTTTTCTATATATAAATTTTATAGCTTAAATAATAAAATATTCATATTTCATCTCATTTAAACTAGTTCTATTCTTGGACAATTTAATTTGGTCCTTACATTTTCTCTCATTTTATGAACATTCTTCATGGGTTAGAAATTAAACCTATCTAAAGTTGAAAGTTCTAATAAATTTAACAATTAGTAAAGGTTAGAAAGAGTGTTAAAGAGATTCTCACTACCACTCCTCTTGGAGAGATAATTGAACCACTTTGTGATTTCATGTTGTTACTTCACATTGTCTCTGATACTAACATATATTAAATTCATGACATTATGACAGTTTTCAAAAGCTGCAGGCTTACAATCGGATAGAGAGCCTTGTAAAATATTGGAGGAAGGCACTATGTGAGGCTGCGGAAATTTCGAGGTGGGTAGTCCAGCACTACAGGTAATGAAACACCCACCTTCTACCAATTTTTCAGAACTTCGTCTCCAAATATAACTAATAAAATCCATGATATTTATGAAGAGGAATAACGGATAATGAGATAAACTACATCGAGAAGAATGCTAGGGACGCACTTCGTGAGGCTGCTGGCATCTCCGGGGTTGTAATCCTCAATTCTAGGTATCACTTCTACTTTCTCTGATTATTTTTTTCAATAAAATACCATTACTTTATATTTCACATTTTTATGTATCACAGTACATAAATGCACATATTTTAAATTTGTCATTAACCTTTTAAATCAACCTTTTCACTGTGGTTCTTTTCCTCGTTAATTTTCTAATTTAGAGGTCATGTAGAAAGATAAATATTCAAAAAGATGAAACCAGAGGAAATATAAATGACGATGTAAGAATGAGTATGGTAATAGGTTGCTGATAGAAAATATAAACTTACAAATTCATGTTAAATAATATTTATAATTAATTAGAAATTAATACGAATGGTTTTATTATACAATAATTCTTGTTAACTGTTATTTCTGGACATCAAGCAAACACTGGTTAGAGTACTAAGAACAAGAGCATGCTTGTTTCATGTTAATAAAAACTCTTCTTTTTATTAAACACAAAAAATGTCTCAGAGTAGTAATTTCTACGAACTATTCCAAAAATAATCTGTTTCACTTTAGGTTTTAATTACTTAAATTCTCAGTTGTGTCGCCCCAGCTTCTTCCACCACTAAATTTCTTGTCTTATTCTGAAGGATAGATGTTAACACATCTGCTATAAAATAGTTCTTCAAAAAAATAGTGCATTAGATGAACTCAATGAAGTAACACAAACTTTTACAAGAATAACTTTTTTACTCAAATTTTGCTTTTGTTTTGATGCATATAGAGCGGGTTTCATTGTAGGAATGAAAGTGAGGCTGTGACAAATATTGTTAAAAATGTTACAAGTTTGTTGGACAAGACAGAGTTGTTTGTTGCCCATAATCCTGTCGGAGTAGAATCTCGAGTACAAGAAATGGTTCAATTGCTACAACAAAAACAGTCAAACGATGTTCTACTACTTGGGGTATGGGGGATGGGAGGCATAGGTAAAACAACTATCGCAAAAGCAATTTACAATAAGATTGGCCGTGATTTTGAGGGAAGGAGTTTCCTCGCAGATATTAGGCAGGTTTGGGGGCAAGAAGCTGGCCACGTTTGTTTACAAGAACAACTTCTATTTGATATCCACAAAGAAAGCAATACAAAGATACGTAACATTGAATCAGGAAAAGTTTTACTAAGAGAAAGACTAAGCCGTAAAAGGATACTTCTTATTCTCGATGACGTAAATAAATTACAGCAATTAAATGCTTTGTGTGGAAATCGTGAATGGTTTGGTTCAGGGAGTAGAATAATCATCACAACCAGAGACATACATTTACTTAGAGGGAAAAGAGTTGATCAAGTTTTTGCAGTGACAGGAATGAATGTAGATGAATCTATTGAGCTTTTCAGTTGGCATGCATTCAAACAAGCAAGTCCCAAACAAGATTTTATTGAACTTTCAAGAAACGTAGTTGCTTATGCTGGGGGCTTGCCACTTGCTCTTGAAGTTCTTGGGTCTTATTTGTTTGATATGGAGGTAACAGAGTGGAAGAGTGTATTGGAAAAACTCAGGAAAATTCCTAACGATGAAGTACAGGAGAAGTTAAAAATAAGCTATGATGGTTTAAGTGATGACACAGAGAAAGGAATATTCCTTGATATAGCATGTTTCTTTATAGGAAAGGATCGAAATGATGTTATACATATATTGAATGGTTGTGGACTTTTTGCAGAAAATGGAATACGTGTCTTGGTAGAGCGAAGTCTTGTAACTGTGGATGATAAGAACCAACTTGGAATGCATGATTTGCTACGGGACATGGGAAGGGAAATTATTCGTTCAAAATCACCAATGGAGCTTGAGGAGCGTAGCAGGTTATGGTTTCATGAGGATGTGCTTGATGTGTTATCAAAAGAAACCGTAAGACCTTCATTTTTTATTTTAGTATTACAAATATAATGAACAATATACACCTTTGTAAGTTGGTTATTTTGAATTTTTACAAATTGTTTGGTTGTGAATTGTTTGTTTCCTCTTAGTTCCTACAGAAAAAAATATGGTCCTTTTCATCAGGAATTTTACTGTCATATATCTTTAGCTATGCATATTTTACCCTTCCTTTTTTCTGTGATAGGGAACAAAATTTATTGAGGGGTTGACTTTGAAGTTACCTAGAACTAATACAAAATCTCTGTGCACTAAAGCATTTATGAACATGAAGAAACTCAGGTTGCTGCAACTTTCTTGTGTAGAACTTGTTGGAGATTTTGAATATCTTTCCAAAGACCTGAGATGGCTTTGTTGGCATGGATTTCCTTTTGCCTTCATTCCAACAAGCTTTTATCAAGGAAGTCTAGTTTCTATTGAGTTAGAAAATAGTAAGATTACCATGGTGTGGAAAGCGACTCAGGTATTTAGTTTTTTGAATTTCATGCGTTGTTCTTTATTTTTTAAAATCATATTAAGCATTATTATGAAACTTTAACATCCGAACAAGGTTGACATTTTAAAGTTTCAAGAATCACGCCAGCACATGATAAATTAGTAAAAGAAAGGAAAAAGATACAAGGAGAATGAAGGGACAAAACCAAACTCATGCCGAGAATAAAAAACCTCCAAACAAAAGGCTTAGAAAATGAAAATGAATGCGGGAAGGTAAAGGATCAAACTAAGAAAAATGAATACCAATGTTAGAAAAACCATAAGCACATCCATTACTCTCAAGAAAGATAGAGAGACTATAAATCCACATCTTTGCAGATTTAAGAGCCTTTTGCCAACGAGCTCTCAACCTCCACTAACAATACCAAAACTTTGGAAAGCTTGGCAAACCAAAGAGGAGTCACATTTGTTAAAAAGTAGACTTTGTTTAATTCAACCCCACAAAATTGGCTTGTAAGGTGAGGTGTGCATCCATATATATACTCTAAATTGGCCTTATCTCTAGGTCTTATCTCTAGTTGATGTGCAATTTACAACACATCTCGTGCGTGAGACTAGACATTAATAGGTGGTCTGATAGCAATCCGATAGCAGGTGGAATGATATGTCCAATAAACACAAATTTCGCTAGATAGACTCTAACCCATGACTCTAATACAATGTTAAGAAAAGGACTTTAAGCTTAACTCAACCTACGAAATCAGCTTGTAAGGTGAGGTTTGTGTTAGAATAATTGCATATATGTATCATCATTAAACCTGCTTAAGGTGTAGTGTGCTAGTCTTTATGAGTAGTACCTATAGTAGTACCTAGTCTGCAACTAGTGTCTAGGGTAGACCCTTAATCTTCCATGTACTTTTGTACCAAAACTTTATTATAAATAGATGAAAGTGAGAAGGATCAAGTTGGTACCAGAGCACCCGCTCTGGTTTCTATCTAGTCTCCTACTTCAACATGTATAGTTGCTGCCTGCAACTGTCCGGTGTCTTTTGCCACTGTCCACCATTTTACGACATGTTTTGCCACCATTTGCAGTTGTCCACTGCAGTTTGTCACCATCCAGCACCATCAACCTCTGTTCTCTGCCGGTCTGCCACCATCTACCACTGACCATCGCCACAAAATCTTATCAAGCAGGATGGAGCTGATAAAGTTGATGAAGCTCGTTAGATATTGTGTTTATTTCATTTAGATGTTCATTTGTATTTGGGCTTAGCCCACACTCTTATTATTATAAATAAATTACCCTATGTGTATACACAGACACATAAGGGAGATTTCCCCTCATCTCTT
>NW_014543257.1:6391-8104 GCF_000741045.1 Vigna radiata var. radiata | reverse complement strand
TTTTTTAGGGTTTCTCCCTCTCCATGGAGTCTTCTTCGTCAACAACCACCTCCTCTGCTGGTGCCCTCTCGTCTGATTCCCAAATATATACTAATTTTGTGAATGTTCACTTGTCCATTGACAAGTTAGATGGAANCAATTATGCAACATGGGCATCCGACATCAAACTTTGGTTGAAAAGTCAGGGGTATCTAGATCACCTCACTAATAATGTGACTAGTGTTACCACTGATGACGCTTCCCGCTGGATAAAAATTGATGCCCANTTATGCATCGTCATGAAGTCCACCATTCACTCCTCTTTGAAGCAAATGTTTCGATCCTATGAAACATGTTCAGAAGTATGGGCACAAGCAAAGCTATTATATACAAATGACACCNAGCGTCTTTATGGTGTCTGTCAGGACCTATTGACTGTTGTTAGTCCACGTAGCCCTGGTCCCATGGCGGAGTATTTGGGTAAAGTTCATGCCCTCCTGCATGACTTTAATGAGCTATTACCTCCTGCTTCCACTCCTACTGAAGAACTAGAACAACGATCAAAGTTCTTCATGTTGATGGCTTTATACGGACTCTCTGATGATTCCTCCCATGTTCGTGATCAAATTTTGGGTTCTCCTGTCATACCCAACTTTACTTCTACCTGTTCTGCTCTTCTGCGTATTCCGAGCAAACCAGTCGTTGAGACATTTCATATTGATGATTCCTCGGCTATGGCTGCCCAACGGGATGATCGAAGTCGGACTCGTAAGCCAGGTAGAGGACGACCAAAATGTGACCATTGTGGCAAACCAGGCCACAAAATTGATAGATGTTATGGGCTTCATGGACGTCCTCCTCGATCTGTNGCAATGGCGAATTCTGGTCCACCACCTCAACCCCAGTCTGCAGACCATCCTACTTCATCAAATTCTGTAGACAACCCTGCAATCTTCAACGAATTTCTCAGATGGTATGAGGATCGTCAGCAATCTAGTTCCACTACATCTGCATCTGTTGCACGCACAGGTAGACCTTTTGTTGGTTTAACTTCCCTCGGATCTTGGGTCCTTGACTCAGGCGCCACCGATCATATAACTGGTAACAAGTCCTTNTTTTCTTCCTTGTCATGTCCGAATAATTTACCCTCGGTAACAATGGNTGATGGGTCTATAGTCTCATCTCGTGGTATTGGTACTGTTCATATTTTTCCATCCATATCCATTGATCATGTACTCTATGTCCCTGGATCTCCTTTCAATCTATTGTCCATAAGTCGTCTAACTCATTCCCTTAATTGTGTTATTTCATTTACCAAAGATTCTGTTTATTTGCAGGCTCGGAGTTCGAAACACATGATTGGCACAGGATGTGAGTCTCATGGCCTCTATCTTCTACGCCCTTCTCCACATGCTGGCATAATCATGGAGTCACCATCCCTTCTTCATGCTCAGTTCGGTCATCCCAGCCTTGCCAAACTACAACAACTTGTTCCGAGTTTGTCGAAGTTATCAAGTTTGTCGTGTGAGTCTTGTGAGTTAGGAAAACATACTCGTAGTTCCTTTCCTCGTAGTGTGTCACAAAGAGCATCGTCTCCTTTTTCATTAGTCCATTATGATATTTGGGGTCCTAGTCGTGTTAAGTCCACTTTAGGCTTTCAGTATTTTGTTACTTTTATTGATGACTATTCAAGATGTACTTGGTTGTTTTTAATGAAGAATCGTTCTGAGTTGT
>NW_014543257.1:0-3805 GCF_000741045.1 Vigna radiata var. radiata | reverse complement strand
TGCTCCAGCTTGAGGGGGAGTGTTAGATATTGTGTTTATTTCATTTACATGTTCATTTGTATTTGGGCTTAGCCCACACTCTTATTATTATAAATACATTACCCTATGTGTATACACAGACACATAAGGGAGATTTCCCCTCATCTCTTTTACTATTTCATAAAGCTCATTTTAGAAGTTTGATTGGGTGTCTAATGTATCATACATCCACAAGGCCTAACATTTTATTCCGAGTTAGCTAGCTATCAAGATTTATGCATTGTGCTAGTGAACTGCAATTGAAGGAAGCAAAGAGAGTTGAAAGATACATCAAAGGAACGGTCAATTGTGGAGTTAAGTACTGCAAGGTACAAAACTTTTAGATTATTTGGTTTCTCAGACAGTTATTGGGCAGGTAGCTTGGATGATATGAAGAGTACTTCGCGGTACTGTTTTAGTATGGGTTTAGGTGTTTTCTCTTAGTGCTCCAAGAAGCAAGAGGTTGTAGCTTAGTCAACAACAAAAGTTGAGTTCATTTCAGTTGTAGCATTTGTGAATCAAGTTATTTTGTTGAGGAATATTTTAACAAATTTGGGTTTGAAGCAAGATAAATGCACATAAGTTTTTGTGTATAACCAAGCAGCAATTTCAATCTCACAGAATCAATCTTGTATCCCATGGGAAGACCAAGCATTTTAATGTGAAGTTGTTTCACTTAAGAGAAGTTCAAGAAAGTGGCAATGCATGTTCAATTTACTGTCACATAGAAGACCAAGCTGTTGATATATTTACCCAATCTTTTCCACTCAACAGGTTCGAATTCCTAAGGAAGAAGCTAAGAGTTTGTAGCCTCCAAGGCAAGGAAGAGTGTTGAGAACTGCCTTAGTAATTGCATATTTTTAGAAAGATTTCAGATTTTTTTCAGTTTGAATTAGTCAATAGCTGTAGTGGATTAGTTATTTCCTATTTTTCAGCTAAGCCATTAGTATTGGTTGCTAGAAGCAGAAGAGGTGATCTCTTAGTTAGTTATTTCTAAATGTATTTAAATCAAGTTGCATTTAATAAGAAATATCACTTCGAGCCAATATATTCATCTATTTTTTGCTTCTCTAAACCAACAATCCTCTACTACCTCTGACGATACCATCACTTGCAACATGACCATGATAGCCTCTAGAAGTACCGTCAATGTTAACCTTTAACCATTAGAATTAGCATTAAAATCCTGTTGTATCTGTGAGTTGTCTCTAGTGCTGTACCTAGGAGTCTAGTGCAGGCTTTCATTAAAGTCTTGTTGTACCAGGTGTTGTATCTAGGAGTATAGTATATTGTTCTAGATTTCTATCAATATAAATTGAAAGTCATAAGAGGGGTCTTTCAAGCCCTCCAAAAATATATTTTTCTTTCTTTCTAATCTTATGTAACCAGCTAACATCAGGCATAAAGCAATCTAATCGTTTAAGTCTAGTAGCTTAAGAATTTTCAGCCAAAATATTGAAAAAACTTCAAAATGCAAAGATCAGTTATATCATTATGTATAGATTTAGAAGATTTTTTACTTGCCATCTGAATATTCCATTGAACCAAATGAAGTGTTGACTAAAAGAGAATAGTTTTCTTAAATCTCATGCTCTCTATCTTTCCAAATGATCCAATTAATCAAGGTGATAGTAGCAAACCTGATGTCACAAAAGATAGGACTAACTTTTTCAAAAAAAAATGACAATATCCTTAATAGAGCTCCAAGAGAAATTAGGAAAAACAGAATTTAATCAGGCCCAAAGATTCTTAGCATAAACACACTAAAAAGGAAAGATGAATTAGATTTCCCTCGTGAAGATTGAATAAACTAGAACTGGAACATAAGCTAATGCCTATTGTCTAAAAATGTTTATCAGACGGTTAATTATGCTGTTGGGTCTATCGAGGGGAGGTTCACCAGGAAGACACAATACCAATGAAATCTGAGTCCAACCTCATAAGGGATTAATACTACTCTTTACCCAAAACCTTAAGGCCATGGGTTAATGGGTCTATCACCTTTATATACTACTCTACTTTCTCATTTCTATCCAATGTGGGACTTGGACTCACACTTGGATTCCTAACAATCTCCGTCTCAAGGGTGAGTCCCTTCCACATTGGTACACTCTCCCTCTAGCAGAAGCATTCCCAACCAACCACAACCACGAGTAGCACTTTCCAACCGTCGTTCATCTTAACAGGACTTGCTTACTTGAATACCCTTTGCTAGGAAGACTTTCGGTATAGGGACCATTATAATCGTCTGAGCCAGTCACCGAGATGAACCATCGACTCTGATACCAGTGTTGGGTCTAATAGGAGGAGGTTCACCAGGGAGACATAATACCAATGAGATCTTAGTCCAACCACATAAGGAATTGACACCACTCTCAATCCAAAACCTTAAGGTCATGGGTTAATGCTTTTTTCATCTTTATATACTGCTCTACTTTCTCGTTTCTATCCAATGTGAGAGTTGGACTCATTTTGATTCCCAACAAATGCAACAAATTCCAAAGAACTAAAGATTTAGCTGATGGAATAATATTAGACTACATAATCATTTCCCCAAAAATAAGAAATAAAACTAATATGATCAAAAGCACGAGTTGTCTTCATATTATAGAAACCAAATTCATCCATCATCCAAACATGTTCGTTAACCTTTTCAATAAAATTGGTATTGCAAATATCTTCAATATTACTTAAAGACTTGGGATATGCCAACCAATGCCATTAAAGGCATCACAAAACCTAGACTTGAGCTGACACTTCGGTTTCAGGAATTCCAAGATGCTGAAAGATAGAAATATCAAAATGCCAAGCATCATTCTAGAAATTAACGTATTGACTACCAACAATTAGAATTTTGAAGAACAACATCATGTCAGGTCAAATAGATGAAGATTTATGAATAATTCTTTGATTATACTTATTTAGAAAACCCCATCTCATAACTTGAGACCCATTTAAATTACCATAAATTAAACTCCAAACCAACTTAAGCATGTTTATATAGTTTTCTTCTCTAAGATTGATCACACCCATCCCGCCATCATGCTTATGAGAACACAAAGTCTCCCATTTAAGAGCCGCGATGTAAGCTTTCAAGATATCTTCGGTCTGGATGTAATTACAAATCCAGTCCTCCACCTCTTAGAGCAAATTAATTTGCCATCTATAAACCTGAAAGATGCAATGAATAACCCCAACAATAATTGAACTAATCAATTGGATCCTACCCATCATACTCAACAACTTACCTTTCCAATAACTCAATTTATTTTTAATATTATCAGCAATAAGTCTAAGAAATCTAGATTTATGCGCACCTTGAAAAAGGGGAACCAAACAAGTATCTAGATAGGAGTGTTACCAGTGTAAAAATGGCTTTCAGCACTATTGAGCCACTGACCCGAAGTAGAGCCATACATCTGAAATAGCTGCATGATACTTCCAAGACTTCTCTTATTACAAAAGCATCATTTGAATATCAGAGGGAAACATAGTACCTTTAAGATTCACCACAAGGAGGATGTGCTTTTGTCAGAAACCGTGATTGGTGTGATAAAGATTGGCATGGTGTATTTTAGGAAGGTTTATATCTGATGTGCTGTATTTTTATAACAGTTTTGTGCTGCCTTTATTTGGTTCATTTATAGTTGATTGATCCCGTAATCATAGGGATTTATTCCTTAGAATTAGTAGTTCATATTTCCTAAAATATGCTGCAGACTTATGTATTTATATAGGGGTTAATAACCTCTTGAAATAATAAGAAAGAATTCTATTCCTTCTAAAT
>NW_014543256.1:0-1318 GCF_000741045.1 Vigna radiata var. radiata | reverse complement strand
CTTTGGTAGAATTTAGCCCAAAAGAATTTTTTCATCCCGGCACTTACCGTAAACGCCCCGCCTTTGTTGTGTATATCGGCATAAATAACGTCGCTGACAAAGGTAACTTCTAACTTTGCCCGGTTTTTATTGCTAGTAATACTTCCTCTTAAATTGGAGGTGTCTCTCAAAACGGGACGCCCCACATCAAGGTTTGGATTTCGCAAAGGCCAAGGCTCAAAGATGGCGTCTGTAAAGCCTTGCCGGTCAAAATTGCTTTGTATAAATCGTTGTCCCTCTACCTGTGCTACAACAAGTATTTTTTGCTTTACCTCTTGAGCAAATTTCTCAAAATCGGGTATAGCCGGTGTATTGCTCATTATTTTGTGTTTTGTTTCAAATTATTTTGTACCTTTGTATTGGTGCGCGGCGAAAGTCAAGCATCGTAACTATAGTGAATAGATAACTTCGGTTATTTGTTCGCTATTTTCATTATAATATCCTTTAAATAAGTTTCGTAAATTTCCTTTCTCATTATTTTAATAGCCTTTTCTCCGTATACTATATAGACTTCTTGAACTATTTTATTAATGTTCGGCTGTATTGCATTCTTTAATCCCGACACTACTTTGGATACATTTATTTCTACGTTATGCTCGTTAAAATCAATAATAACTCTAGTACATCCTTGTTTATTAGAGGCTTTTATAGCGTTACTTATTCCGGTGCTTATTTGTTTTATCCCTTTTCTATCTGCAAACTCACCTTTAATCAAGTATTCGGGATTTTTCATACCATCAACGTTAATATGCGGCCGTATTTTTATGGTTTCTTTTAGGTTTTCTGTGATAATCTTGGCAGTTTCAAGGTTAAGCCTTAAATCGTTTTTATCGGCAAAAATGCTACCCATTACTTTACCTTTTGCGCCGTCGTGCAGTTTGTTGTACGGGGCATATTCTTTTTGTAACTCCGCACCTTGTTTGAAGGCATTAAAAAGTCTGGTATTCATGGCAAAATACGGATGCTTGCCCGTGAACACTTCACCCGACTCGGAGGGGTTGTGTGCAAATATTGGGTTTATCACCACTTTCGGGGCTTCGGCATGGGCAGTTTCTTTTACCGGTTCTACCCGATGCATGCAATTCCAATCCCATGGCGGTAGGCCGTTTTGTTTCCACCATTCATGGTCTATGGGCAATATCATTCCTTCCAATACTTTGTGGTTTTCACGGGGTTCTTTGGCACCGGTGGGCATCACTTTCAAGTTCGGATATACACCGGCGGTGCTTTTGTACTGCTCCCAGTTTCTCACATTGTGGGCTATGGCCGTAGTCATGCG
>NW_014543255.1:566264-567834 GCF_000741045.1 Vigna radiata var. radiata | reverse complement strand
ATGCAAAGGAAAAGAGTGTAACCAGGGTTCAAATTCCCTTTAACGCTTTTTGCAAACCAAACTAGCTTGAACCCGAGAAGGTATAGAAAATGGGTATGAAAGGTAGCTGGCTGGATGATTATCCGTGGACGACATTAGCATTTGAAAATTTCCTCACTTGGGGAAGTCTTGTTAATATCTAAACATGCATGGCTNGTAAGGATTGCCCCAATTTTGTTGTGCATGGTAAGTGTGATTTGGAGAGGTGGAAAGGTTTGGGCAGGAAGGATTGCCTCAGTTTAGCGATTCTCGTTTGACGGGGAGACTTCTCATCTTTTCGTCTTTTCAATGTTTTTCCTTTTTTTTCTTTTTCTTTTTTTCTTTAAGCGATTGTGTCATTTATCTCATCATCTTGTTCCAGAGTTAAGTTCGTGAGAGAGATCAAGACAAACCTTCTTCAGTCGGCGTGGACTTTAATAAGCTTGTATCGTGGCTAAAAGGCAAGGGGTTATGAAAGAAACGGATAATGAAGGCCCAAATAAGTGTTTGAAGGTTAAATTATTTTAGCAAGAATCATCGGCAAGGCGTCAAATCAACAGGCCTCCAGGGATTTGAAAATTCGAGCATCCTTTTTATTTTTTTGTTTTTGTTTTTGTTTTTTTTTTTTTTTTTTTTTTTGTTTTTTTTTTCCATTTAGTTCATTTGCTTTCGTGCCTCTGTTGCTACCTTTTATGATACATTTCTTTTTTCATTTCTTTCCTTTTTTTTTGATTTTGGATGCCCTTGATGTACCCTTTAAGTTGACAACGATACGCTAATGATTCTTGTTAGGGGTGATGAAAACAATTATAATTTATGGCTCAAAAGGGGGTGCAATTGAATGAACCTTTTTCATCGTTTGGGTAAAGAAAAAATGGCCACACGTCACTCTGAAGCTGGCTTGCCTTACTTTCTGACGACCTTAAACCTGAAACAAAACTCTGTAGTGGTTGACACATCAACTTTATTTCTTCTCTTCTTTTTTCTTTCTTCTTTTTCCTTTATCTTTTCTCTTTTTATGCTTTTTATCTCCCCGATCAACGGATCATTGGGCATGTGTACCGCGATGAAAACCGCCCAGTAATGCATATGCGACAATCCTTTGTCTTGAAGGGAAACCCAAAAGGTTAAGGGTTCAAGTAATATGGATGCAGGTGCTTTATCAGGAAAAGAACACTGGTTACCCTCGAAACCTTGAATAAGGAAAAAACTCGACACCGATATTTTTCAAATCTTTGTTTGCCTTTGCTTTTTGAAAGTACTATGTCTTCGACAACTTTATGAACAACAGATTCAATATGTGTCTTTTCTTTTCATTTTTTTTTTTTTGTTTTTTTTTTCACGACATCCTCCAGGACCGAGCTTGTGCTCCATGAATATACCCGTGATGCTTTAATTATTATGACTTTCCTCTTCCCTTATTTGAATTTAAAACTNAGTGTGACATGAATCGTATCAAAAGAAAAAAACGTAAAAGTTGAATAATGACTAAAACCGTATGGTATTTATTGAATGAAGTAACACAGAATACAACAGAATTCAAAACAGTGTT
>NW_014543255.1:559962-561484 GCF_000741045.1 Vigna radiata var. radiata | reverse complement strand
GTACCCTAGGCCATACCTACCTTTGTTCTCGACCACCTTCAATGGGAGTGTCCGCCCCTGCCCGTACTTGCCTAAACCGCTTCCATACTTATAGCCTTCCTTCAGCATGACTTTGGCCACCATGATAGAGGCGCATGACAAATGCGGGTTTACTGGGAATGGCTCCGCATAAGCGTTTCCTACGATCTCCAATGATTGAAAAGCCGTCTCGAGAGATTCCTCAGCAGCTTCAATGTAACGGGCAGAAGATGGCCCACTCACAAGGAGATCCTCCTCTCCGGATACTATTACCAGCTTATCTCCCATGACATATTTCAGCTTCTGGTGTAGGGTGGAAGGCACCACCCCTGCAGAATGGATCCACGGGCGACCCAATAGACAACTATAGGCTGGGAGGATATCCATGACTTGGAATGTTATCTAAAAAACACATGGGCCCACCTGAACTGGTAACTCTATTTCCCCCATTACTTCCCTCTTACTACCGTCAAAAGCCCTGACAATCATGGAGCTTGGCTTCATGTGCACCCCGTCACAAGGTAGCTTCTCTAGCGTCGTTTTTGGCATGACATTCAGGGAAGAGCCATTGTCTATCAAAACACGAGCTATGACATGATCCAAACACTTCACGGAGACATGGAGAGCCTTATTATGTCCTCTTCCCTCTGTAGGTATTTCCTCATCAGTAAAGGTGAGGTAATTATTAGCAGTGATGTTGCTAATAATGCCTTCGAACTTGTTGAGGGAAATACCTTGCTCCACATGGGCCCCACTAAGTATCCTCATCAGCAACTTTCTATGGGAGGTTGAATGCATAAGTAATTCTAACAGAGAGACCCGGGCAGGCGTGCGATTCAGTTGTTCCACCACCTTGTACTCACTTTGCTGTATGAATTTTAAAAACTCGCAAGCTTCTTCCTCAGATATTTCTTTTTTGTTCTCCTTGTCGGGGGTTTCCTCTGCCTGCACCCCTTTTCCTTTTAAAAGCTCCGTAGTTTTCGCGGACACCAGTGCTTCATTATTGCTAGTTCCTTCCTTCATCAAGTTCGGTGGCGTGAAGATTCGACCACTCCTTGTCATTCCACNGATGCCTGATATATTCTCAATAGCNGGATCCCGGCGGAAGGATTGCCTCTCTGTACATTGCCCCTCATCGACTACATGNGTTCCATATNTCCAAGGGACAGCCTTCTCGCTCTTATAAGGAAAGGAAGATGGTGTATGGATGACGACTGACGTCCCTCCTTGAATTGCCGGTGTCTGGGTGGTTCGAGTGAAACGGATCACCAACGGCTCTGGCAGAGCTACATCAGGCTCCCCACCGGTTTGTGCAAACACCTCCTCCTTCTTATCCTCGTAATATACTTGCATTAAGTTTCTATTGAGTAGATCTTGCAGAATCTTCTCNAACTCGACACACTCATCGATAGAGTGTCCAGCGCATGGGTGAAGTCCACATGCTTTTCCCAAATCGTAATCACCGCTTAAAAAGCCCAACTTCAATAACTTCTTGAAAATAAAC
>NW_014543255.1:550254-553002 GCF_000741045.1 Vigna radiata var. radiata | reverse complement strand
TTGGCTTTTAACAATGTTTTCATAAGCCCGTGACTTTTCTTCGTTATCATTCCTCATATCCACAAAATCATTGCGAGCCTTCTGTAATTCATTTTCCAGCCTAGCATTCCTCACTCTCAATTTCTCCATCTCAGCCTTCAGCTGTTTCACCTCCTCACTTTCTGGGGCTTGGGATGGTCCTTCACTAGTNGAGTGATCATNGATGGGCTTGAAAGGCAACTTGACTTCTCTTACCCTCTCCAGAATCCAGGTATGATAACTAACCNTGCTATCAAACACTCCACTCCTCAGGTCCTTCTTTGCTTGCACCACATTTTCCCAGGCGCTTCTGACTCTCCTCAACATTTCAGTACAATGTCCGTCCTCATAGTAGATGAAGAAGGCCGTGAGATAATCTGGTGAAGGCGCCCCCTTCATGGGATATCCGAACTGTCTTTGGACCAAAANAGGGTTGTAGTTAATACAATACCTAGTACCTATGAGAGGTACGTTAGGAAAGTTGCCACAATGTTGGATANATGATTTAGTCTCAAGCCAAGGAAGGCGCCATTTTACGTTTCCTTCTCTCAAACCGGCAAAGAAAAGAGCCCACCCATTACCTCCTTTATGCGACAGATCTTCGGGTGAACTTCTAACGTCGATTACCCCCTTAAATACTCGTGTCGTCATCCACGCATATAACGCCGGCAAACAACAAAGAATCCTCTTCCCTTTTCTCTCATGGCAAAAACTCATAGTCCCATACACATCTGCAAGGACTGCTGTTACGGGATTTTCTGATCTTGTCTTTTTTGCCACGAAGACATCAATAGCAGTGAAATCTACAAAGTCTTCCAGCTTGGGAAATAAGACAATGCCAAACACAGTGAGGGCTAGTACATCCATGAAGGTCTCCCACTCTTCCCTATCGCCCAGGTCGTGCAGATATTGTTCAAGGTATCCTTGTGTCAGCCCCCGCGTTTGATGTCTCGTTATCAACCGGTTCTCCAATTCATTGGGTTGTAGCTTCATTATAGCAGCAAGGGTAGAAACAGAGGCATGATGCTCCAAGTGTTGATATGGCTTGGTACCCTCTAATGGCANGCCCAGAATATGCTCAAATTCCTCTACAGTTGGCGCCAACTGGAAGTCCTGGAAGGTGAAACACCTCAGTGGAGGATCATAATACTGAGCTAGAGTTGTAATAGCGGGCAACTGTACTTTCACCTCCATTAAACTCAACAAATTCCCATATTTCCTCTCGAAGGCTTCTCTCTGTATGGTCTTGAGTCGTCGGCCTAAATTTATCAACCCGGTCAAATTTCCAATATGTGTTCTTAGGCTAGATTTTTTTCTTAAAATGGCGGAGTTGGCATGCTGTGTAGCATCAGATCTAGTGTCAACATCCATCTCGTGTNAAGTCAAATGTACACCTGTGATTTCCCCTAAAACCAACATGTTATTAAATGATGTATGAATATGATGCATGATAATTAAACAACANGATGAATCAAATGCATGCATGGCATAAAAAAAAAAAACAACATAGTTTTTGAAAGAGAACGGACAACGTGAGGATTACAGGAATACACGTTCCTCCCTTTGTGACCTAATAAGGGTTTGATGGCTTGGATCCAAAGTCAAGTATATGTATTCTCACAAGGATGGTATCCTGGACCTAGAGGTCAATGGTCACTAGAGCTATGGCCCCCTTCATAGCACCTCCACAACAGTCGAGTAATCAACTAGATGAGGAGATACAAGTGAAGAGAACAAACTCTAGCTAGAGTTTTCACGATAGCCAGACAGGAAGTACATCCCAGAGTGACACCGCTACACAACTCCTCTAATTCTAAGTTACGCTCAGACCCGGGTATAGGGCCCCACTCATGATATGCACAAAGTGTGTGTATGTGAAGGGAGAATGCAATGCATACCCAAAACCCTCACCTGCAAAACAACCAGAAAATTTCCCAGGCAGATATAACATGTTCTCTACCCTAGGGTTCAATATCCGACAATTATTGCNNTTATTCTAAACGTCAACATATATAAAGAAAGAAGAAGAAAGGGGGAGAACAACACTAAACAAAACCACATCGAATTCGCGTTTTTAATTAAATGGCTTGACTCTCTAAAATAATGTCCCCAGTGGAGTCGCCATCTGTCGCAACCGGAATCGCGACGGGACGACGACGATCCAAAGAAAATTAATAAGTTTAGAAAAAGAGATTTTGGAGTCGCCACCATAGTTTATTCTGGAAAACTACGGAAAAAACCATAAAAGATAAGGCAAGGTCTACAAAACCAAATTCTGGTTTCGGAAGTCGGTTACGTGTGGGGAAGGTGTTAACACCCCCACAACGCCTGCCCTAAGGCAGTACCTTTAACTAAATACGCGAATTTGATATGGTTTGCAAAATGTTTAATTTCCCCTAAAAAAAGAATAAATAAAACTCTAAAGAAAACAAAATATTTTTGTGTTTTTTGTGCCCGACAAGGATTGACCTTGCTCCTACGTATTCTCAGTTGGACTGAGAAATCAGGGTTACGTAGTTCTGGGTAAAAAGTTGATCGTTTGTTTGAGAAAAGATGTTTTGGCATTTTTGTAATTTTTATGTAAGAGAAATAAAAGGTCTTCTAGCACAAGGACGATGCGTGCGATCACACACGCACTAGAAATCCTCAAAATATATTTTTAATTTTTGTTTATAGAAAAGAAAAGGTTTTCTAGCACAAGGACGATGCGTGCGATCACACATGTACTAG
>NW_014543255.1:519674-546985 GCF_000741045.1 Vigna radiata var. radiata | reverse complement strand
AAAAAAAAAAAAAATAGATAAAAGCGAAACTAAAAAAAGAACTCTTTTCCTTTGAAAATTTATATGAAAATTATCTTTGTCCTCCCCTTTTTATTTTATCACTTCTTCTTAACTCTAGATATTTTTCCAATTACCCGGACGAAATTGGGTATTGACATCCTCGAACTCATTCGAAGTATATTCGCCTCCACCATCTGTTCTAATCAGTTATATTTGTCTACCAATCTCTTTTTCAACACGGTTCTTGAACCTCTTGAACATTTCCAAAGCTTCATTTTTCACCTTTATGAAATATACTCATACCATACGACTGTATTCATCAATGAAGGCGATGAAATATCGGTTTCCAGACAATGTTGATATTTCAAGTGGACCACACACATCCGAGTGTACAACCTCAAGACATTCCTTAGACCTCATCTTTAGGTGTGCTTTGAAAGGACTTCTAGTTTGCTTGCCTGTAATGCACGACTCACATGCTCTCTGTGGTATAGTGATGCTTGGCAACCCAGAAACTATTGCCTTTTTGCTTAACAATTACAGGTCCGCGAAATTTAGATGACCAAATCTAAGATGCTACTTCCAATTTTCATCTTCTTTCATGGTTGATAAGCATTATAGATTTTCAATCATATCCATCTGAACCTTGAAGGTACGATTCTTAGAAATCATACTTCTTAGAACCAGTATTTTGTTTTTATCAAACACTTCTACTTGTCCATGGCTTCCCATAATCACAGTGAACCCTTTCTCAACCAGTTGGCCCGGACTCAGTAGGTTGCATCTCATTTCTGGTACGAGAAGAACATTCTATATAGTTGCATGCAACCGATTTTTCTGCTTTATCGTTATATTTCCGATCCCTTCAACCTTCAGTATACTATCATCCGCAACTCTGACACTATTCTTCTTTCCTTCATCCAGATTGACCAACCACTCTTTGTTGTATGTCATGTGGTTTGAGCATCCCGAGTCTAGATACCATTCTTTGCTTACTTGATTTGTCAATGCAACAGTTTCTGAAGAAGTTGTAACCACTAGAATCAATGGTTCTGAATCTGAATCTTCTTTCGCCAGATGAGCTTCTTTATTCTGCACTTTCTTGTTCTGAACGTCCTTGTTGAACCAACACTCATACGAAAAATGACCTTTCTTGTGACATACAAAGCACTCGACATATCTCTTATCTGTCTTCTTATAAAACTTTTTCGTTTTCTTCTTGGTCATTTATACTGCTATTGTTCTTCCATTTCTTCTTAACATTTATTTTTCCTCTCCATTTGCTAAACTTCTTCTTTCCATCACCTTTAACTTACTGGACTTTTATTGCCTGATCATCATGATTTGTTGGGTTTCTTTCATGCCTTCGCATCTCACAGGCCTCAAATGAGCTTTATAATTCCTCTATCTTGAGTTTTTCCAGATCTTTGGATTCCTCTATAGCCACAGCGGTGTGATCAAACACAGGAGGCATTGATCTCATGATTTTTTCCATTATCATTACGTTTGTAATAGTCTCACCATAGATCTTCATCTGGTTCGCAACGAATATAACTCGGTTGAAAAACTCATTTACTCTATCACTTTCCTCCATCAACATGTGTTCATAATGTCTCCTCAAGGCTTATAACCTAACTTTCTTGACTTTTTCTCCTCTAGAATGACACTGTACCAAGATATTCCACGCTTCCCTGGCTGAAGTAGCATTCTGGATCTTTTCAAAATGCGTATCGTCCACGTATTGGTGGATGATTAAAAATGCCTTGTCATCTTTTTGTTTGAACTCCTTCTTCTGTTCTTCTTTGCCAGAAAGATCAGTTGTCGACTCTGCTCCTTCAACTACACTGCTAACACCTTGTACACGAAATACTACACGCATCTGGGTGCTCCAGCGACTCCAGTTCTTGTCTGAGAGAATCGGGAAATGTATCGTGGAGAGGTCTGCCATCACAACCCTTGGTAAGTTTGATTAAGCAATGGAATTACCAACATACCAATATCGTTTCTTCTATGTTCTTTTGTGCTTTATTTGTTTCTTTTGCGGTGATCACCTTATTGCTACAAACCGATGAAAGATAAATGCCAATGCATATTTGATAAAAGATAATAATGTTGTGAAATAGTCTTTTTTAACATCTAGTAGTTATTCTATATAAAAGTTTTCAAAAATTCTAAGTTATCTTTAATTGCTTTATATACATTTATCATTATAATTATTTACTTTTTGAGATAATTCTTTTGTACATTAGTTTATCTAGTTATTTCTTTTATGTTTTCTTTTACTTTGTTTGTTTCTTTTTGTAATGATAATTTGATGTGAAAAATGAAAGAAAGTGTTAATGCATCTTTAGTAAAAGATGATAATTTTATGGAATAGTCTTATTTGACATTTAGGTAATTGTCCAATATAAGTTTTTTAAAAAAATTCTAAATTATTTTTAATTGCTTTATATATATATATATATATATATATGTATATATGTATGTATGTATGTATGTATAGGTATGTGTATGTACGTGTACATATATATATGTATATGTACATGTGTACATGTACATATTGTCGCAACCGGAATCGCGACGGGATGACGATCCAAAAAGAAAATGGTTTTTGGAAAGAGATTTGGAGTCACCACCATAGTTTATTCTGGAAAGCTACGGAAAAACCATAAAATGATAAAGCACGGTCCATGAAAACCAAAGATTGGGTTTGAGAGTCGGTTACGTGTAGGGAAGGTATTAGCATCCTACAACGCCTGCCCGAAGGCAGTACCTTTAATTAAATATGCGACTTTGATGTGGTTTTCGAAATGTTAACAATTCCCAAAAAGGACATTATAAAGAAACAATTTTTTTTTGTTTTTTCGTGCCCGACAAAGATTGACCTTACTCCTACGTATTCTCATTGAAAATGAGAAATCAGGGTTACGTAGTTCTAGGTGAAAATTTGTTTATTGTTTAAAAAAAATGTTTTGGTGTTTCGATGTCTTTGTAAAAAGGGGAAAAGTTTTCAGCGCAAGGCTGACAGAATGGTCGCACCTGTGCTTAAACCTTTAAAATGAAATTTTGTCGATTTTTAGAAGAAGAAAAAGGTTTCAACGTAAGGCCGACAGAATGGTCGCACCTGTGCTTAAGCCTTTAAAATGAAATTTCGTTGGTTTTTAAAAGAAGAAGGAAAAGTTTTCAGCGCAAGACCGACAGAATGGTCGCACCTGTGCTTAAACTTTTAAACTGAAATTTTGTTGACTTTTAAAAGAAGAAAAAAAAGTTTTCAGCACAAGACCGACAGAATGGTCGCATCTGTGCTTAAACTTTTAAAAGGAAATTTTTTATTATTTTTTTTATATTCTTTTTTCTTTCATTTTTACTAATTTTTATTTATAATATCAAATAATGTTTCATGTAAATATTTAAAACAACGTAAGTATTTTTTAAGGAAAGTCTAAAAGGTAGAAAATAAATTACAGCTTATAAAAATAATAATTAAGTGTTAAAAGAAAAACTAAAAAAAATCACTTTTTATAAATTTTAAATTTACCCTTTTTTTTTTGCCTAAGAAAGACAAACAATATTTAAAAGAAATAAAATAAAACAAGAACAAATTGAAACCGAAATTTAGTCATTAAAAGAGAGATAGCGTCACAACCTCTGGCACCATTTTTTTTAATTTTAACCTTTTTTTTCAAAAAAAATAATTTTTATTGAACATTTATTGTTTCTTTCAAAAATTGAGAAATAATAAAACAACATGATAGTAAAGACTAAAAGAAACAACATACAATAGCAATAAATAAAACAAAACAATCAGTAAGAAAATGAGTGATATAAAAACCAGGGATGAGTGCAACACGAAGCCCTTTTCTTTTTGTTCCCTTACGTTCTCTTTTCGAAATTGGATTTTTCTCTTCCTCTCTGTTTTTTTTCCTTATGCTCTCTTTTTGAAATTGAATTTTTTCTCTTTTTTTTTCTGTTCCCTTATGCTCTCTTCTTGAAATCCAATCCTCCTCTTTTTTTTTTTTCTTGTTTACAAGGTGCATATTTATATACATACATTTCTAATATTATTGTGATCTTGCCTTAATGGCGAATTAATTGTCAATTAGCAAAATAGGGAAATAAATGGTCTTGATTGAATCAAATTAAAAATCATATTTTTCTCTTTAGGAAGAAATTGAATACAACAATCAATATATTATTTTTAATTATTCCTTGCAATGATTGTCATATTGTTTATTCGAATTATTACCAAATAAAACAAAATTTCAAAAATATTCTAAAGTGATCTTTCCTGCATTAATATTAATTGCTTATGGGCTTGCTGCACCATTTCTCCAAGAAAATCACGTGGAGCACCTCTCCCATTTTATTCACGTGCACCCCTTTTTTCTTTTTTTCCTTCCTTCCTTTTTTCCTTTTGTTTTTCTTTTTTTCATTTTTTTTTCTTCTTCCTTCCTTTTTTTTTTTGTAATTACTTTTTTTAAAACAAATAGTAAAATAAAATTAAGAACAACAAAATAACATAAAATAAAATAATAAAATAAATGAAAGAAAATGAATAATAAAAATCGAGTCTCATTATTTAGTCACCCGGACGAAATTGGGTGTTGACACATATATATGTACACGTACATATACTGATAAGTTGTCATTGAAGCTATCAAATTAATACTACTTTTCAAGGCAACTTCAGTATTGCCTAGTAGTATTTAAGAAAGTAGATAGGGCTAAAGTAACCCTAAGTCGTCTCTCAACGAGCACAGAATTGCTTTCGAATATCTGACTCTTATGAATGCTATGCAATGCTTATGAGTAATGAGTAAAAGTGAAAATGTTTAAAGAATGTTGTAGAACAAAGAGGAAACTAAAAAACAATTATGAAGAAATAGACTATTCCACTGCTTTTCCAAAAAACTAATTTGAGGGCGATCATGTAGTTAATCAAAGTAAATTCTCAATCAAATGCAAGACCTTTTTAGATTATTCACAATGAATTCAACCAAAGTACATTCTCAATCAAATTTATTGTGTTTAATCATATCTATTTTTAAATCTCCTAACCAAATTAAAAGCTAATCAATCAAAGTAAATTCTCAATTGATTATAGTTGAAATTATTACTACCAACTAAAGTACATTCTCAATTGATAGTAAAAACCATTTAATCATATGAAAGTTCCTAAATTCAATCATATGTGTGTGTATGTACATGTATATATATATGTGTGTATGTACATGTATATATATATATATGTAGTGATCAAAATCAAGGATTCCATTAGAGTTTCTTCTGGAAGCAACCGACCATTGGGGCCTTATCCATGATTAAAGGAAAAGAATGTAGTCCGAACTGTGCTTGCTGATTTTCTTCATTACATACTTGCTACTTTGTTAGGTATACTCAGAATAAAAGTAAACTAGAAAGGGAATGTAAAACAATGATGGAATTGAGGAATAACAGAAAAAAAAAATGGAAAAGATGGAAAGAACAATAACATATGAAAAATTGATTGTTATCTTTTGTTCATTTTGTCTTTGGAAACAATGGCCTTGTGGAAGAAGTAAAGCTTTCGTAATAATAAATATTAATCCATTAGATGTTTAAGGAATGTGAAGAGTTGACAGACAACAAGAATATATGAAATAAAAGTATAAGAGAAAGTTGACCTCAATCACACTTCGTCCATGAAACACAGGTTGGTTCTCCACCCTGAGGGATAAACATTCCTTATTCTTGATACCTTTATAGTTGGTGTAAAAGATATCAGGGTTTTTTTCTCCAACTTCAAGGACCCATTTAGGTAGAACGACATTATAACTTGTAACTTCAATTTGCATTTTTTAACCGATTGAAACAAGGTCCTATAAGCGGACCAATCATATTGTCCAGGGCCCTTGGATTCTACTATACCCCACCAAACGTCTACCATAACTCCATTGGCACCTGCTAGGTGTAGCTTCTTCAGTTGTTTCTCCAGTTTCACTATGTCTTCTAAGACATTTTTATTTGTAATAACTCCTAACTGAAAGCAACAACTATCACATCTTTAAAGAAAGAAATATAACGACTTATTGGGAGCATCACATATACTGGTACATAATTTGTATGCAGTTGCTCTTCGAAAATGGAAGGAATTTGTTCCTGCATTTTATGAGCAGAGTTTACGTGTTACTATAAGATTTGGATGAATCGAAGATCTTATACGTTTTTCATATGTTAGTTATACGTGGCTGCTCTATAAATTCAATCAAACATTTTTTAACAAAAGTTATAAAATTTTATTGTATTCTGAATTTAAATTTAACAATATTTTTTACGAATATAGACTAATTTTGTCAAATTTTAATATAATATTATCTAACATATATTTTCAAAATTTCAATTGAAAAATATATTAAAAGTATTTATCTACATCATAAAATATGTAGATTATAAACTCACAAATACATGTCACCGTACCAATATTGATCAATATAAGACACAAAATTAAACCAAGATGCAGAAGAAAGTAACCTATTTTTTGGCTGCGAATATCTGGACAAGAAATAACAAAGTTTGGGATTATTTAATATCATTTTAAACTTTTGGTTTTGTTCAGTAAAACATATAATAAAAAAAAAGTAAATTATTGATTGCTCTAAATGAATGAGTCAACTTTCTTCTTATTTTATTATTATTATTATTAATTATTATTATTATTATTATTATTATTATTATTATTATTATATTCTCGACATATTCTTTAAGAGCTTGTACTTTCAGCCGGGTCTCGTGACAAGCATCTAAGAGTGGAATCACTGAAATCGTTATCACTTACTAACAATACAAAATAAGCAAAAAGATCATTATTGTCATTCCAATTAATTCGTGTTATATGAAAATTTGTTTGGTCATAAGAAAATGCAAAAGGATAAATGAAATTATCGTAATATTGAACACTGCATAGACGTAAAAATGAAAATCAATAAAAAAAAGGAAAGAAAGAAAGAACACGTGCAAGGTTGATGAACCCTTAAAATGTTTAAACTCGCAATGGAACTTACAAAGTTACTTGGTAGTTATGAGAAATGAAAGAAACGGTTACCTTGAATCTAGCAGATTAAACTTTCAAGCATATTATTATGTTATAATATGATGTAAAAGTTTTTATACGTTATAATATGTGATCTATTATTACGTATATATTTTTGTACGTTATAATATGTGATNTATTATTACGTATATATTTTTGTACGTTATAATATGTGATNTATTATTACGTATATATTTTTGTACGTTATAATATGTGATCTATTATTACGTATATATTTTTGTACGTTATAATATGTGATCAACTTATCATAACGTACAGTACGTCATAATATATGTTTTTTTTTTAAAAAAATTGATTAATACATTTGACATCTAATGAAATTATAATAATATTCCTAATCAATTTATAATCAATATAGCTTCAAATAAAAAAATTTAATAATACTAACAAAAAGAATTCATTTCAAACATTAAATAGTCTAATAATTTAATACATCATTTATACATGAAACTATATATTAAATCTAAATATTACATTAATGTACACACTATTGAATTGTAGCCAAATTTCTACTAAAACTTAAAATAAAAGAAGCCAATTCCTTCTAATGTCTTTAATGTCTGCAGCTTCCATGGGAGATAAATCATTAAAGATCTACAAATAAAACAATAGAGTTTAAACAATATTGTAATGAATAGTTGGATAAGTATTTAGTTAGTATTTTAATACCTTGTTCCAATACTCAGTAATGTTTGTACAAATAATGGTATGCATGTGTTTCATTACATAATAACCACACTCATAGCTGCCCAATTGACGTTGATACTGCAAATTAAATACAAATAATCAAGACTCATTCAAACCAAAGACACAAAATATCATATTATACTTTAGCTAGCCTTTGCAACATGTAGCTTTGTATATTTTGCTAAACCAAATTTAACAAAACTAACAACACAACTAATTCCTTAAAAAATAGCAATTACAAAACACAAAACAAAGAAAGACCAACTTCTCTTACATTAGGTGTGATTATTTGCATCTTTTTCCTAGAAATAGATGGAACATCCCACAACCTTGAATAAGCTTCCAAAGACCTATACAAAAGTTATATATCCATTAAAAATAGATCTGCATTTTTAGTCATATTATAGCACACAACATTCATGACCAAACATCCCACATAACCAGAACATTTATAATCAACTTATATTAACTATACATATAGAGGAACATATTGAATCATTGGTCACATTACAAAGCCCACATTTACATACTCGAAAGATTTTAACTTTTAGCAATACATAATTGAATTTTTATTTTTCATTTTATGAAACAAATATTACTTCCAATTAATGATACCCAATTTGTACGTCAAGAATTTTCCATAGTATAAAACGATATTATTCGCTGAGAGAATATGGAAGATCATTCACAAGACAAATCAATTCATATATTTAGGCTCATAGTGTCCCTGTATTCATATTTGATTTGAACATATATGCTATATGGATTTAAAGTTAAGTAACTTCCTGCCATTTAAAGAAAAAACAAAACGGAGAAAACCACAGTTGCAATGGACAAATGATTATGGTGTGACCCTCAACATGTTTTCCATAATAGTTCTTTTCATTTTAGTTTGATTCTTGCATATAGTTTAACAATTGATTACCTTAAGAGTTGCAATAGCAAGAATTCCAGTTCCCAACTTCAAGAATTATAATTCTCGTACCATAATCTGATTCATTTTAGTCTGATTTTTAAAAGTCTGTTATAATACATCAAGAAATTTTCAACAGGTGCCTGCATCTACGTTATAATAGGTTTTGAACTTATTTACAAGTCTGCCACCACATTAATTTCATATTATAACCGATATACAAAACTGTCATAATATGTCTTAAACTTATTTACAAGTTTGCCACCGTGTTTCATATCATAACTGATTTACAAAACTACGTTATAATATGTATAATTTTTATTACCATTCTGCCACCAATCAACCTATTATGAGGGATAATTTTTATCCGTTATAATAGGTGTCGTCATAAAATGTGACTTTTCCACTAGTGTCTGCAATCCTCATTCATCTTCATAGTCGCATGCTCGTTGTTTTCATAATGGGACTTTGATGCCGTCGTCACCACAATGTTCTGGTGGGTCTTGCATTCATTCCTTCACGAACCACATTCCCAAACCCCAATTTCAATTCACCAATCCCACCTTCATTCATTCAGTGCCCCTATACGCCACCAACCAATCCGGTTTCAAATCTAACCCTTTCTCCTCCTTTCGATAACAAACCATATTTGCCACCATAACCTCCGCCGGAGGAAACTGCCCCTACAAATCCTCCAAGTGTGGCCACGCCACATGTTAATACACCTACACCAGGATATTGTGCATGCTAATGTGCAGCTATCTATCTGCATTTTGCAATTGCACGATTGGTGATGGCAATTGGGTCTAAAAGGAAAAGGAAAAGGAAAATTAGAATTGAATATGAGTAGTTTATATTATTTTTACTCCTTTTGTCACTCTTTTACTGATGGGTTTCTTTGTGTTTTTTTTTTTATTATTATTTTTTAATGGGTGTTGCGATGGTCTAAGAGTGGTAAAACATTTTTGTAATGTGGCCCAATGAGTTTACAAATTGGTTCCTGACATCTACATTGATTTTCAATGATGACAACCATTGAAGTTAACTTTTGCCCTTTCTGTGGTTCAATCTTTGTATTCATCGCTGCCATTATTACTTACCATGTTCTTGTTATTCTGGGCAAGTCGTCAGTAAGTGGAGGCATGGTTTCATCAATGATGACACTTTTTTTAACCATAGATAAAACAATAACGTTTTAAGTTATTTAATGGACTTTTGAGCTAGTGGATCAGGTTGCTCAGCCAGGTCACGTAGGTCGGAATGAAAAAACTGGATGGGAGTTACTCCCTCCACCACCACACAGTGCTCTCTCCACTTCCCCATTCCTTTTTTACCCTTTAATAATATTTAAACGGATGTGAATATACATTAAATTCTTAAACGGATGTCAAAATCCGATGTTAACATCCGTTGAAGGACAAATGAACGTCGAAATCCATTCACCGCACCACACTCCACTTGGCCCGAGAAAACTGTAGTAAATTACCTTCCCATTATAGTAGTTTATTCAACTGTTATTCAAGATTTTGTCAATCTACCAACATATCTCAAAATGGTTATAAATTGAGCTAAGCATTTGTAAAACAAATGACAAACTCTACCTTCATGTATGGACAAGATAACCACCATGAATGGAACAACCCTCCCCGCTGGCTATTCCTGGTACCACGAAAAGTATGATATCACCCACTTTGGCAGATTAAACACCTGAGGATAGATAAACTTGAGGATGATTTTGAGACCGAGTCAGAAGAAACTGGAAACACTATTTCAACATAGATCTTCTGCACTGAAAATCAATAATTTCTGGTAAGTTATCATCTATATAATATTCCATTTTAATAGTTTTATTCTACTAAAATATAATCATCTTTAAATAATCTAAATACAGTATTCAAAATTAGAATATTTAATAAGCTTTAAATTTTCTTTAAATATAGCAGATTAAATGTTGTTTTTTAATTTTTATTAAATTTTTTTATCATACTATTTACAATATCAATTAAAATATATTACTAATAAAATTAAAGCAAGAATAATATATAAAATAAATTATAAAAATACATTATTAATGCTATAATAAGTATAGCTCAAATATTTTTTCTAATTTAATACATCAATATTAATGTCAATATCCAATTTCAATATAAATATACAAAAGAAAAAAATATCCGTGCCAAATAACTATATACAATATCAATTAAAATATATTACTAATAAAATTAAAGTAAGAATAATATATAAAATAAATTATAAAAATACTTTATTAATGCTATACTAAATATAGCTCAAGTATTTTTTCTAATTTAATACATCAATATGAATGTTAATATTCAATTTCATTATAAATATGCACAAAAACGATGGTCAGTGCCTAAATAACTATTTATAGTAAAACATTTTCTACAAATATAAATAAAAAATTACTATTTTTATTATAAACATGATTTATATTTATTTTTATAGTTATATTTTTATTATAAAAATGTAACCTCATACACATAATTCACGTGTTTTCAATAGTATATTATAATATTATTTTCATAAAAATAAATTTTAAAAATATTAAAATATAGAAACTATTTAGATATTTCTAAAACAAATGATACAATACAACTATCCTCTTTAAATAATCTAAATATAGTATTCAAAATAAGAATATTTAATCAAACTTTAAATTGTTTTTTAAATATAATATTGCAGATTAAATGTTTTTTTTAACTTTTATTAGAATTATTTATCATACTATATATAATATCAATTAAAATATATTACTAATAAAATTAAAATATATAAAATAAATTATAAAAATACTTTATTAATGTTATAATAAATATAGCTCAAATATTTTTTCTAATTTAATACATCAAAAGTACGGGTGTACATAGTTAAATTAAAATACCACTACAGTTAATCCATATTTTTTTTTTTAAATTTGTTTTTAGTCTTTTTTTGGCCGATTTTGGATTTAGTTCATTTTCAAACCATGATATAATTAGTCTCTCAATTTTAAAAAACTCTGAATTTAATCTTTTTTTTTATTAATTTTTTTTTAATTTTATAAAATTGAAAAACTAAATTTTACCAAACTTTAAAAATGACTAACACTAAAATCGTAGTACAATCATATTTAACCTTACTTTTTTAAACTTAAAAAAACAATAATACAGAGTTTAGAGTTTAGGTTTATATCTGCTCTCCCAATAATCACAGCTTCATAGCCTTTCTCCCTTACATCCCCTTCATCCCACTCACTCGCTGCTGCTGCTGTTGAAGGTTACCGCTGTTGAAGACTGCTACCGAGGTTACCGCCGTCGAAGGTTCGCTGCCGTCGAAGGTTCGCCGCCGTCAAAGGCTCGCAGTCGTCGAAGGCTCGCCACTATCGAAGGCTTTGCCGTACTCTGACGTCGCCGAACTGTGTAGGTTCTACCACCATCGTCGAAGATTATGAGAACACTTCTCCTTTAACTGGAAAAGAGAAGAACCCTAAGGTAAGAATGTTTTTTCCTGTGTTGTCCAAACATTTTTGAAATGTATTCTTAGTTGTTCAAACATTTTGTTAGACATCTGGTAACGATTGCTTGTACGTGGAGAGAGCATCTGGGGTTCTTCCATCATCAGTGGCCAAGGTACTTTATTATTCCAACAAGGGTTTTAAATTATCATCTGGGATTCTTCCTTCATCGTTAAAAACTGCACCATGCTTTGCCAGTAGTTGTCCTGTTTATTGTGTATGAAGATTATTGTGTAGCTAGAAAAGTTAAACCAACTGGAAGCCTCATATTCCTCTTGTTACATTTCGCTGTAGAGAGTATGAAAAGATTTCCCAAAATAGTTATTTGGATAAAACTGAGATAAAATTGTTTGCTCTCATTCCATTCCATGATTCGTCATGCGAGAAAGTGATTTAGCAGGAAGCGTTATTTTCCCTGTTGTTTTGTCCTAAGGATTCTAATCCTTTGCTCAAATAGCAATCCATGGCACGATGATCCTTAATTTCTGTCTCTTATTGGCTCACAGTTTTTAAGTCTTTAAATCAATCATTTTGTTCAGTTGGTGGCGAATGCTGTTATATGGCCTTAGAGGGCTTACAAGACTTAGAATATAGTCTTCATCTTCTAAGCTAGTTTTTTTAGGTTTAAGCTAGATGTTAAACTCAAAATCTAAGATACATGAAGTGGACAGGTGTAGGGAAGCCAGCACGCAATGCACTGATACAGAGAACATTTATCCTGAGAAAATGGTTTGTAATTATAAGCACCCTCAGATAGCAAGACGAAAAAAGCTTCCAGATCCTGTTGAGAAAGAGAAGGGTGTTAGTCTTTGGTCAATGATCAAGGACAACGTGGGAAAAGATCTCACGAGAGTTTGTCTCCCGGTATACTTTAATGAGCCTATATCATCCTTGCAAAAATGTTGTGAGGACTTGGAGTACTCTTATCTACTGGATCTAGCTCACGAGTACGGAAAGTCAGTAAGATATACATCTTGCTCTTGTTTTTGCCACTCACCGGTGTTGAAGTGTTTGCAATATAAATTTAAAACTAGTTTGAATAAAGGACATGATGATTTTATTAGAACTTCTCTTTCCAACTCTATCCGTGAATGTTTTTGTGTTGTTTCCATGTCTTGAGATATGCAGATTAAGTAGCCTTACTGCACTCCTTTAGCTTCTTTGTTTTTATGTTTATAGTTCTAATCATTCACTTTGGGTCACACAGAAGAGGGGGAAATCATAACTTGATAGTAGTAAATTAATCATACCTTACAATTTCTGTGAATTTGTTTGATCACAAATAAATATTTTTTCTCAGTTGCCTCTTAACAAAGTAGTGAATCTACCCTTTATATTATTTTTTTCCCTAAGCTCGGGAATGAGTTAATTTATGAGTACCTCTGTTCTAAGGATTGGCTAGGAGCAATATTTAGTGAATTTTTGTCTTTCTCGTTGGAGAATGCTTGGTTGAGCTCGAATAGAGTGAGCAGGTAGATAATATGAAAAACCACTTTATACTTACCTGTTCGACCAAATCATTAGAAAGTGGAAAATAATCTCTACATTTGTTTTCTCTTCGGTGAAATTTCTACCCATACCGTATTTCCAAGTGAGGACCCATATCTTGAAACCCATACTTACACAACCATTCTACAAGTACTTATGTAGCAAATATATTGTTATATAATAATAGTAATAATTTATCAAATTTAATATTTTATTATTAAAATTGATTGTTTTTTGATTGTTTTGAGATGTGAATTTCAAAATGTCATTTTTCTTCTTAAGTTTTCTCTTTTTATTGATAAGAGTGTAAGCAAAAGACTCCCAATTTACATCTTTTTGTGCAGAATCCACTGTATGTTTGGTAACATGTCTGTTACCCTTGGATCTGGATCCTGCAGAAGCTATTATCTTCTGCGTCTTTTGTTAAACTCGATTTTGAAAAGAGAAATACCTGCGTTGCTAATCCAGTGCAGAGCGTGCACTCAATGATGATATGATTCAAGTTGAAATCATAAATTTGACAGTGGAATAACCATGCTATGATAATTTAATTTCTAGGAACTTGTTTGTCACAAATGAGTGTTTTGTGGTAGGGAAAAATAATAACGATACCATGTTTCAAATGTTGTATTTCCCTCTACAATTAGCAGTCAGCAGTGAACCTAAATATTTAAACTTGATGTCAGTTAAGGCTGCTTAATGTTTCCCTCTAAAACTAGCAATCAGCAGTGAGCCTAAATATTTTGCTTCTTCACCCAACTACCCTGTTGCCATCTTAATTGCAGAGCAACCAGTTGTGACACAAGGCCCTGGTATCGTCCCTCTGTAGGTATATTCTGTGGTTCTCTCAGTTCGTGCCACCTTAAGGGAAGCAATTGGCTTATGTGCTTCTTTTTTCCTTGAACTAAGTACTTGTCTGTGCTATGACGTGCCTTGTTAGATTCCTTTTTCCCCTGATACGTTCTATAAGGCAGTGGATGCCACATCTTGTAGCAATGATACTTGACTACTTTCTTTTCATGCTGGCATCATCTCTGCTTCTCATTTATAACTTGTATTCATTATTTTCCTTTTATCAAAACATATTGCAGATCACATTCAATTTTTGTTAAAATGGGGGATAATCTGAATTAGTTTTTGTCCTCCGTTCTGTGTCTTGAAATTGAATTTAGTTTATGAATTTTTATTCTGAATCTGGATTTCTTTTTATCTGTCTTTGCCTTGTTTACAGGGAGAGAAACTTTTGGAAAGCATTGGTGGCATATTCTCCAGAATTTGAAAACCAATAATAATGGTGCAATAACTTGCTCTGTTGTTTCTGAAGGTTAGTATATTCTCTCCATTCTCACCATTTTAATTTTGATTAATTTGGGTTGTATGACACAATTGTTCTACATGGTAAGTGCTTCTCATTAGAGATAATCTGGAGAGAAGAAAGGGCAACCAGTTAGAGCAAAGAGAGAAGTTGGATTTAACTACTTGAGGGAAATTGAAATCACAATCCAATGTGGCTTTAGTAATACCTCATTGTCTATTTTTCATCAAATCTGTAATGTTGCTGTTTCTTCTATGTATGATTGTTTGCTCTACATGATGACTCTATTTGAGACTGCAATTAATGCATTGTATTATGATTTTTTTTTTGAACTAATTTTGAAATGCCGTTTTTTATGTCTGTATATGTTAGTCAGGTTTTCTTTGCAGAGATGGCTACCTATGAAGTAGTAATATATTTTTAAGTTTTTAAGATGATTGTTTGGATTTGAGATGAAATATCAGATTATTTAAACATGCTTAATATCTTATATTTAGAGTTCATATTTACTATATTTAGAGAAAACATTACTAATATCTCTATCTATATGCTTAATGGCTTTCTTTTCTTAATAGTATTTTTAAGAGTTTATACTAATATACTAATATTTATAAACTCTGACTTTGTTTTCATAGTTTATCACAACACTTTCAGATCTTGATATTGTTGATTTTATTACTGCCACTGCTGATTATGATTTTAATGCTTCTGGTTCTGATTCTTAATGTTCATTCTGAACTCAATAATGTGGCAGCTGTTGTTGCTGATTTTTCAAGTGCTGATTTTGCAATTGTTGATGCTGATATTCATACACCTCTCATTCAACACATTCATAAACCTTCACTAGATGAGGTGTTGCTGCTGCAACAGAATTGGAGAGAAAGTCATTGTTTTATAGATTAGTTTAGTTTCCTGCCTTTTAGTTTAGCTCGGCCTAGATTTAGACAGATTGTTTTTGCTGGTTTTTATATGTTTCATACTTAGTACTACTTTATAGATGTTAGGATTCAAGTTTCATTTCAGTTTCAGTGCTATTCTTCTTTTTTTATTATTTTTCTGTTTTTAGCAGAAAAATGTTTAGTTCATTGTTTAGTTCAAATGTGGAGTGTTCTGTTGTTTTTAGCATACTGTTTTAGTTTGTTGCTTATACTGTTTTAGTTTACCTATTTTCTGTTTTCAGTCTAGTTGCTGCCAGGGTTTAGTATTACTGTTGATGTTTTCTGTACTAGTTTACTGAATTGTATTAGTGTAACTGAACTAAAAAATAGTTCAGTTTAATTTCTTTGAACTATTTTTTAGTTCAATTCAGTTCACTTGAACTATTTTATAGTTAACTGCAATTATTTATAGTACACTGCACTGAACTGCATTTTGCCCACCCCTAATTATTTCTCGTTTGGTTGCTTTGGTGTATCAGTTGCTGCCACCATGCCTTCAGTGCATCGGGGAAACTTCCCCAATCGTCAAACACAATTCTCTGCTCGGTATTCTTTAGACCCTGTTAGGGTTTCAGAATCACTTCAGAGCAATAAAGTAAATGCAAACTTCTCAATTTGTGATTCAATATTTTTAATATGTTCCTATGCAGGAGGCAGAAGATAATGCAACAGAAGAAGTCCCTTCCGATTGCTTCAGGTATTTATCTATTGCCTTAATCTTTTAGGTGTTAATACTTTCAATTTCAACTTGTGGCAATGTGTAATAATTAGAATAATTACAGAATGAGAGTAATAGTGTTGACATTGTTTATATTTGTTGTAGTTGAGAAAAGATTGGTTGAAGAGGTTCGGAAGAACGATGTGTTGATTATTGTTGGTGAAACTGGAAGTGGAAAGACTACTCGTAGGTTACATTTATCCCTGTCGAGTGCTTATCAGTGTTTAATCTAGGTTTTCAGGATAAATATGTTTTTAGGATAGTGGATTTCACAATGTTATGTTGTTCTGTGTAGAGATTCCACAGTTTCTGTTTGATGCTGGATTTTGCCGCGATGGAAGGGTTATTGGGATAACACAACCTAGACGTGTAGCTGCTGTCACTGTGGCAAAAAGAGTTGCTGAGGAGTGTGGTGTTGAGTTGGGTCAGAAGGTTGGGTATTCTGTTAGATTTGATGACGCTACTTCTGCCTCAACAAGGATCAAGTACATGACAGACGGTTTACTTTTGAGGTACTCATTTTGAATAGCATGAATTACTCTTTTTCCTTTTCTGTAAAGTTTAGCCTTATAAGACTTGACCAATCAAAACAGAGTCTTTTGATTTTTCTTCTTCCTGGTATACAAAATAGAAGATATTATACTTAGGTGAAAATTTCCCTTTTTTTCTTTTTACCTGTGTAAAGTTGGTGGGATCCCAGGATTTGTGATTACCATCCCCCTCTTACTGAGGTGGGATTGTGGAATTAAAACGGTTATATGTTTGGAGCTGCTAAAAAAGGTTTTGAATTAAAGTATTTTGTTTCCCATGATTTTATGAGAATAGCAGTGTTGATATGCATTCTATTGTGCTTACAGGGAAGCATTGTTAGATCCATATCTTTCTAAGTATTCTGTTATAATTGTTGACGAGGCACATGAGAGGACTGTTCACACTGATGTCTTGATGGGCTTGCTAAAGAACGTACAACTAGCCCGGTCAAGTTCTGCCAGTGATGGTCAAGGCCTTATTTTTGGAAAAGAGAATTCGAAGAAAGTTATGATGTCAGAGAAAGAAAATGATCAGAGTGGCCGTTTTCATAAGATGCCCCGCCATGAGAAGTATGCTCCGTTGAAGTTAATCATCATGTCTGCAAGTCTTGATGCCCGGGCTTTCTCTGAATACTTTGGTGGTGCGAAAGCTGTTCACATCCAAGGGAGACAGTTTCCTGTTGATATATTTTATACTCGCACTGCAGAGACAGATTATTTGGATGCTTCCTTGATAACAATATTCCAGGTTTTTGGTTTATTTAGTCCATGTATTTCAATGTGATTTAAATTTTATTTTATTGTTAGATAGAGATTTTTGGATTCCAAACAATGCATTAGTCTTGGTGCATTGGTTCTGTGTATGCAATTTTTATTTATTAACAGTTTTAATATATCATGGTCATCCTGTTTTATTCTTTCTTTTTTATGGTATTTGTGGTGCATGCTTAACGTTGTCATGATGAATGGAAAATAAAGTTCATGTAATTGCTGCTTAAACTTAAATTCATATATGTCTTTACTTTATAGATTCATTTAGAGGAGGGTCCTGGTGATATACTAGTATTTCTGACTGGGCAAGAAGAGATTGAATCTGTTGAAAGGCTTATCAATGAGAAACTCCCACAGTTACCTCAAGAAAATCAGAAGCTTCTAATTGTACCTATATTTGCCGCCCTTCCATCTGAGCAGCAGATGCGCGTCTTTGCACCAGCTCCATCTGGGTTTCGCAAGGTACACTAGCCATGCGTTTGTTCTAATTAATATATGCTGATGGTAGAATTAAATAAAATGGGGAAATTTTTTTGATTACTTATTTCTAAAACTATTTTATTTCTTTTGATTACTTATTTCTAAAACTATTGTATTTTTTTTGAAGCAGTTGCATTTCCTGTTGAAACACTTTCATTTTCTCTGATTATGTTGACAAATTTAAAGTAAATGCTGGTTATTATTTTGAGTTCCAGTAGGTTTAGGACATGCGCACATGATTTCAGATTGCATTTTTAAATATGCAACTTTCATGGAAGTTGTCTTGCAAACACATGGCTTGTGTATTTATCATCTAATTCATAATTGATTAGCATAAGCAAGCAAACAACACTATGCACTCTGAACATGATCCAGCTCCTGTGTTTCCCGTTTATGCAGTAATGTCATCTTCTTGCAACATTGTCATTTACTGCTTCTCTTATTTTCACCACAATACCACTTTTACTAGCAGTCACACTTACCGTGAAGCAATTAGGGGTACACCAACAATATGCATTACTGAACCCATCACCTTACAATTGCAGCCACTGCAACTACTATCATCTTAGTCATCACCTCTACTACCGCTGCTGATGCTTTATTTCTCTCAACTAACACTGTTACTGCTGTATAAAATAAGTCAATTGCCTTGCTATAATTCCTACAGATAATACATTGAAGAGTTTGTAATTTTGAACTTGAGCACCACCTATGTAATGCAAACTTATAGAGTTAGAATAAACTCTTGAGATTTATATCTTATCAGGTTATTACCTTTTTTAGCTCCATTATACTTATCTCTTTGTTGTCTTTGAAGGTGATATTGGCAACTAATATCGCTGAGACATCAGTAACAATTCCCGGAATCAAATATGTAATTGATCCTGGATTTGTTAAAGCACGTTCCTATGACCCTGGAAAAGGCATGGAATCCTTGATTATAGTGCCTACATCCAAGTCCCAGGCTCTACAAAGAAGGTGGTGCTAGATTATGTTTGAGTCTGTTTAATGCTTAATTGTGACTTGTAAATAATGGTTGAATTAATTGGTATTGCATGACAAGGACTTTTTAAATGTGAATCTACCATCAATTTTTCTAATATTTATTATTTATTTTAAATTAGTATGCTTGCATGTGCTTAACTGCTTTAAATTTTGTTTATCGGTTAAAGTGGAAGATAATAAACCTTTCAATATATCTTATAGGAAAAGAATAAACCTGTGAATATAAAGTATCATTTTTCCCTTTCATTAAATATTTTAATTTGTGAATATTTTTATTTTATAAAATAGTTCATTCTTGAATTATGACTTATTTTATGTTTTTCCCCATTAAATCTTGTTTTGGTTGTTTTGAAATCATTGGTATGTTTTCATAGTTAGTTTCAGCTAAAATTATCTTCGTGAATTTAATATATATTTGATGAATTTTACTTGAAGAGTAGTACAAATTGATTACTCACATTGCCTTTTTGGGTATTAGTGGGCGTGCAGGGCGTGAAGGACCTGGAAAATGCTTCCGTCTATATCCTGAGAAAGAATTTGAGAAACTTGAGGACTCAACAATGCCAGAGATTAAGCGGTGCAACCTTTCTAATGTTATTTTGCAGCTTAAGGCTCTGGGTGTTGATGACATACTAGGGTTTGATTTTATTGAGAAACCTTCAAGGTAGGAGAACCTTCCAGAATTTTGGCTGTCAGTTTCCCTATATTTGCATGTTTGGATATTTATGTGATTCCATGTTTTTAGTTGATAAATTCTCTTTATCTTGAAAAATTAAGTTATTAAAGGAGTAGCTAGATATTATTCATATACCAAAATGATATGAAGGTATGACATTTAAACCAAAAGTTAATAAAATGTTACGTATATTATTGCCTCTACTTTGGGAATATATTCATCCACTAAATAAGTAATGCAGAGTAATCCAGGGACCACATCTACAAGAACCCATTACATGGACCATGATCAACAGAACCATATGTCTAGATAGTTTTTAGTTTTAAGCATTCTTATTTGTTAATTGAAGTATTTATTTTGTTTATATAGTGTGGCAGCCATCATGCTATCCACTATCTTGCTATAGCAGTTTTGGGATCTTGCTGCATCAAATTGATAATTTTACTCCATGTATTTGTTTTCACTTATGATGTCCATTTTGCATCTAACAATTGTACTGACCGACCACTTCTTTCTGACCAGATGTAATATAATACTGTATAAGGGATTTAGTGATCTACTGTCTTGCATTGGTCATTATTCATTAGTGAGTTGAAATGCTTTTGATGATGTCACATACATTGTTCTCCAGAAATAACGTAGCATTTTTTGGGGACCTTTGTAGCTATAATTTTTAAAAGTATTTTGACGTGGCAAAATGTTACTCAAAGCTTGTGCTTATCACTTGTTGGAACAGGGCAGCTATTACAAAATCATTGGAGGAGCTATTTTTGTTGGGTGCCCTAACAGATAAATGTCTACTATCTGAGCCTGTAGGACATCAAATGGCTCGACTGCCCTTGGATCCCATTTATTCCAAAGCTCTTATTTTAGCTAGTGAGTTTAACTGCTTGGAGGAGATGTTGATAACTGTAGCTCTGCTGTCTGTGGAATCCATATTTTATAGTCCTCGTGACAAGTTAGAAGAGGTTTGAGGACTGAACTCCAACTGTATTCCTATTATATTCTATTTTGATGTTATGATGAAACATAACATAAAGATGGTCAGTGATTATATATATAGTACTAGTGTATCTCTCTATTGACTATTTAACAAAATATTTATCAATATCATATTTTACTGGTTTCTCTCATATTTTACCAGGCAAGAACTGCAACTAAATGCTTCTCAAGTCCAGAGGGAGACCACATCACTTTGATTAATGTGTATCGAGCATCTAATGATTTCTTGGAGAAGAGATCAATGGAGATGGGTATAGCAAAGACGGAAAAGGTTTTTAGAAAATGGTGCAAAGAAAATTATGTTAATAGCCGGTCTCTTAGACATGCTCGTGACATTCACAAGTAATTTTATCATGTTAAGCTAAATATCAAGATTTCATGACATTTTTTTCTAATGTAATGTAGTCCAGACATTTATGCTTTCACATTTGCAAATTACATTTTTTTTTTCAGGCAGATTAAGGGACATGTTGAACAAATGGGTCTTAATCTTTCTTCTTGTGGAGATGATATGCTTCAATTCCGCAGATGCCTAGCTGCTTCATTTTTCCTCAATGCAGCTGTAAAGCAGCCAGAGGGGACATACAGGTATCTAATTCAAGTTAGAAATTCTTGGCTGTCCTGTCTGTGTGGCATGCTTTCAATTCCCTCTTGTAATTAGGTCAAACTCTGGTCTTTTAAGTTTGAAATTGTTTTTTGGAATTTTGACTGTAACTGGAATCCTTAACTGCATATGTAATTTATTTTGCTATTAGGGTCTCTTATTGCTTAGTTGTACGGCAGGGCTTTGGCAAGTGGTCAGGTGGTGCAGATCCACCCTTCTTCTGTATTATTCCGGAAAAAACCAGAGTGTGTGATATTCAACGAATTGGTCCAAACTAATAACAAGTATGTCCGAAATTTAACAAGAGTTGATTACCTATGGTTAACCGAGTTGGCTCCCCAATATTATGCCATGCAGAATTAAATTCTTGGTGGTTCCACTAAACAGGTGATTCACATTACCAATACTTTGATGCTTTTTAGTTTGGGTCTGATTTTGTTTTGGTAGTTTAAATATTTTTATAATATGCAAAAGTGGTGGTTTAAATCCACAATTCTATGTAATTCCTCGTACTGTCTTCATTATTGGGGCTGGCCCCTATGCAATTTGGGATTTGAAGCACTGCATACATTTTTATTGTCTTCCACAAATCTGTCTTAACCTATATTTCACCATAATTGTTACACACTTGAGAGTGAAAACATGAGAAAGAAGGCAGATTGGTTCATCCTCAGCTGAGTCATGTATTTATATGCAAGAGTCCTTAAATCAAAGATACAAAGATATGTGTTAGAATAGTTACTCTATTTATCATCATTATATTGTGTTTAGGGTTATTCTATTTATCATTATTATATATGTCTAGGGTTATCCTATTTATCATATACTTTTGTATCAGTTTATTCTTATAAATAGAAGATTATGAGAGGGACTAATTAAGTCCTCTAGAATTATTTTACAATTTCAATCTCATGTATATGAAAACACTATACCTAGGTGATAGATAGGTACCACAAAAGCAATTTGTAGCTTTCCCCGAGATAGATAGAAGATAAGTTAACCTATTTTAAAAAGTTAAACTATTCTAACACTTCCCCTCAACCTTGAACACATAAATTGTATGTACCAAGGTTAAAACATATAAATTGAATGAGGTCATCTCAAGGATTTAGTAAAAATATCTTAAAATTGATCACAAACAAATTCTGTGCAAGTGTCCTTGGACAACAATTTATCTTCTACAAAATGACAATCAATTTCTATCTACTTGGTTCTCATGAAATATTGGAAACAATGCGAATAACTGTCTGGTTATCGGAATGCATTCTCATTTACTGAATTTCACAAAATTTCAGTTAGTGGAGGATTTTTTTCATCAACACAATTTCATTACCCTATATTCAGCTTTAGCACTAGATTAAAAAGCTACATTCTAATTCTTTCTTTCTTGAGAAATAATATTTCCTCCAATGAAAAACAGTCTAGTAGTGGAATACCTACCTGTAGGAGACCCTCCCAATTAGCATAACAATACCTTGACATCTGATCTTCACATAACAATCTTTGTTCTAGAGCCTTTTTGTGGTATCTGAGGATGCAAATCACAACATTCTAATAATCAAGTCAAAGAGTTTGCATAAATTGACTAACCACTTCAATTGTTAATAATTAGTCATGTCTAGTAACAATGAGATAAATAAGTTTTCCAACAAGTTGTCTTCATCTTTTGAGAAAGGTTCACTTCACAAGGTCTAATTTTTTATTTGGATCAATTGGATTATCTACAACCAATCATACCTTTTTCTTCTAGGATATCTAAGACATATTTTCTTTGAGAAATTACAATACCTTTCATTGATTGAGCTATTTCCCTACTGAAAGAGTATTTAAGACATGCAAGATCTTTGGTTCAAAATTAATTTCATAAATGCTTCTTTAGCTAAGAAATTTTAGTTGCATCATTCGTAGAAACTATTTAAGACATCCAAGATTGCATAAATGCTTCTTCAGTTGAGAAATTTTAGTTGCTTCATTTTTGTAATGACCATGTCATCAACATATACAATTAAGTACAACATTTACTAAGAGAGGTATGATAATAAACTAAATGATCCACTTCATTATGTTTTAGCCTAACAATTTGTATTTTGAGTATAAGTTTGCCAAACCAAACATGCAAAGAATGTGAGACTGTTGGAAGTCCCACATGAACTAGAAATAAAGCCAATTTAGAGTATATAAATGAGTGCAAACCTCACCTTACAAGTCGATTTTTTTGGGTTGAGTTAGGCTTAAAGTCTACTTCTTAACATGGTATCAGAGTCAGGTCAGAACCTATCCTAACGATATTTGTTGTTTGTTGGGCATATTGTTTCATCCGCTATCGGGCCGTTATCGGACCATCCATTAATGTCTAGTCTCACGCTCGAGATGTATATACTTCGGCGTGAGGGGGGTGTGCTAGAAGTCCCACCTCGACTAGATATACGGCTAATTTAGAGTATATAAGTGGGTGCAAACCTCATCTTACAAGCTGGTTTTGTGGGGTTGAGTTAGGCTTAAAGTCCACTTCTTAACAGAGACCATAAAGAGACTAACAATTTACAATTGTATGAGATGAGATTGACATTATTTACAAACTCCCCCTAGTAGCAAAACCAAGAGGTTACCCTATGTAGATATCCTCCTCTAGATCTCCATGCAAAAAAACATTTTTTATATTTGACTGATGGGAGGCCAACGATGGATAGCATCCATGACAAATAAGAGTTGGATAGTGGTAGATTTTTCTATGTGAGTAAAAGTATCATCATAATTGAAATAGCATAATTGTGTATATGCTATTTCTTTAAGTTGGTCAATTACCATTTGGCCCAACTTTACCCGGTGCCACTACACTGTGACAATAACATAATCCAGTACATCATGACAAAACTAAATACATTGAGATTTACAGACATTTCATCAAAGATAATCTTGACAGAGGCTTTGTGATTACAACTCATGTTCCTACAAAACTTCAAATAGTAGATATTTTTACAAAAGGGTTTCTTCCGGTAGATTTCAAGATTTTGTAAGCAAGTTGGGAATGATTGATATTCATTTACCAACTTGAGGGAGAGTGTTGTAATTAGAGAAGATATCTTTAAAATCTTCCTAATTAGAGAAAATAGTTATATAATCTTCTATTTTATTTTGTTTACCTAGTTTCCCTATTTCTCTTTTTAGGAGAATTAGATTGTTACACATAGAGGATATGATAATGTATTTTTTATGATTTCAGAATATAATAAAATAAGTCCTATTTTCTACTGGTAGAAAGAAAAATATCTGCATCGATAAAACAACATATTGGTACTTGAATACACTAGTTCATTTGGAGTTCTTCAAGCTCTAATAGATTAAACAAAATTACTTTTTAAGGAGAATCTTATTCCATATTATAGGAAATTTTTGTTTATTCAATATCAAACCATTCATAATCTTGAGGCAGCCCTTCAATTATGACAAAAGCATTATATTTTAAGAAAATCACCATTGAACTATCATCAAGAGTCATGGATTGAAGTACACTGCAAAGTTGATGTGCCCTTCCACTTTTTTTGTTTATGAAACTAGTAATGCTCTTTATCCCAAACTTGTAAGAACAGATACAAACACGAGCATGAGAAAGAAAGGATCTTGTTAGAGTGGACTGTAACCATGAACAACATTTGATCTTGTTCCCAAGAAATGTATGTTGAATTAATGTTGCTGCTTTCCTGATCTATTTCACTGAGAAACCGAAAAGCAAGAGAAATCTTTACAAAGATAGCAGAGGAAACAAAAAGGATAATTTGCTGTCTGGTAAAGAGATGTGTCTGCAAGCAAGGGCAAAGTGTGGGTTGTTACAGGTGGAGGCTAGAGGAGTATTATTTTCTGAAGCAATGGATCACTAAGCTCTTGATACCATATAAGAGTTCAGGAGAGAGAGAGAGAGGGGGGGAAAAGAAAAGAGAATTTGTATTGATGATAATTTGCTTATAGAATATAACAAGGGTTCTCTTTACATAGAGAAATAAAAGAAACAAATTTGTAAAATAACAGTCGGTAAAATTCCGATAACAAATTGTAACAAACTCAATACAACTCTATCAAAACCAATGGACACATCATGGACAAAATACACACAACAAAAGGCAAAAGGATCAATTATATTTGCAGCAAGCAGGGCACATTATATGCTTAACTTTTAGGGGTAGTGCTTTAATTATTTATACCTATATATAAAGAGGATTCCCTCTTTTATGTACACATTTCACATTCCAAGTTAACACCTATTTTGAAATTTTTTGAATCAAATTGTCATAGGTTTTATTTTCTTTTCTATTTTGTTTTTTCATCATATTTGTAGTTTCTACTGTTATTTCCATTCTCTTTTTCTTAAAACTTAAAATAGCAGAGGTGACAACACCTGTGTTTCTGCTAGTAGAAATAAGGATTATATTCTATATAATAAAGAATACCTAATATATATCTTTATTATTTAGAGGATGTGAAATCTCTTCTATTAATTTTATTGATTCCTTTTCCTCGATATGAATAAAGCATTGGTGTTGTCTCCGAAACACGACGTTTCCGTTCAATGTCTCTAGTTCCTGTAGTTCAGCAGTGGAGATTTGTGAGTTATGCCTTGTAATCTTCTTAAAAAGTTTTGGAAGTGTCCAACTGCTGAAGTCGGCTAGCGAGCTGAAGATGTATTTTGTTATTTTGATTTAGTTAGTTATCTACATAAGCTATCTTTTTCAGCCCCATTTGTATATTAGGGTTCCTTTAAACTAACTATTATACGAGAAGTTTGTAATCTTTAGGGTGTTTATTGTAATTCTCTAAGTGAATCTTTCACATCCATTTTCTGTTGATTGCAAATTTTGTAGTTATCTGATAGGCTCATCTAGTATAAAGAGAATTCCTTTTACAATTTGTTTGTGTTCTTTCTTGTTCATTTTCAGTTGTTTGTTTCTTTGTTCTTTTTTGGTACTGTGATCACTTCACATTTTGGTGGAAAACCAAAAGCAAAGGTGGCCTGACATCACTGTGATAACTAGAATTGAGTTTGGCTAGAAGCATCAAATCCAGTGCTTTCCACAGAAAATGACAATGGTCGGTGAGTGCACAATGGGTTCTCTATTTCTCTACGAGACAAACTAGAGACCAGATGCTCGCTGGAGAAAAATGAATGTGTCAGTTGCTGTTGGTAGACGGCATCAAGTTACAGTTTTTTAACTGGAGAATGATAATATGGCAAATAATGCTTGAGAGATTGATTCATCTCTTAGCTGACTCTTTATTTATGATTCCTTACATCAAAGATTCAAAAAGAAGATAAGACTACACCTAGGTGACAAATAGGTATCCCAAAAACATTTTAGCTTTCCTAAGGATAGACAGAAGATAAGTTAACCTATTCTTATATGTTAAACTATTTTAAAATATACCATAAACATTTTTGCCTGATGCAAAATAAAAAAAATTGCCTAGTATGAAATAGTAAAAGAGATGAGGGGAAATCTCCCTTATGTGTCTGTGTATACACATAGGGTAATGTATTTATAATAATAAGAGTGTGGGCTAAGCCCAAATACAAATGAACATGTAAAT